>NC_142291.1:40156148-40326148 GCF_965620075.1 Prunus avium
ATGTCTGAGCGGGAAACGTTATATGGCGGTCATGTCGCTTTCGCTCGCTCGCTCTCTCTCTCTCTCTCTCTCTCTCTCTCTCTCTCTCTCTATCGGCTTTCTTCGTACACAAAATTACTTGTGTTGTTGACATCTGTTTTTATCCTCTGCCAGTGTCATTAGGAGGAAGGGGGATTTGATTAAGAGCAAAAAATTAAAATTGGAAGAAATAAAAGATTAATTAGCAAGAATAATAATATGAATAAAGTAGGCTCTTCCTCCGCTTGGTTCATTTTCTTTTATTTGTAAATTTATATATATAGCCTATAGGGAGGGAGGGGACTCAGGGAGGGGTTGGGTGGTTCATTTATTCCGTTTGCATAAAAACCTCATCTTTCTTCTGTTGCTTGGTGTTGCTTTAATCTAAAAATGATGCATTAGTGAGTGAGGGAGGAATAATCCCAGTTCCCAGCACCCAAACACATTACACAACTGTGACAACACAACAGGGGATCTTCTTTTTGTTAGGGAGGGGCTTTGGAGGAAAGGAAAGGGCATATGCTTTTTGGAGTGGCCTTTTTTTTTGGATCTTTTTTGGCTTTTTTGGGTATAAATTATAAAAAATCCAATCAACTCGTTCCTTTGTCTGTAGCCCAGCCCAGCCCAGCCCATTGGATCTTCATTCATTTCGGTCTTCTTGTGTAGCCCAGTGGATGCCAAAATTTTGTTGTGGTTGTGAAGGAAATAGGCGACGTCGTTTTGTGCGCCCTTTATACGAGTCTCATACAGAAGAACAGAATACTAGACATGAATTGTTGGAGAGGGAGGAGGTTGGTCTGGTACTTGGTAGAGTAGTAATCCAATGCGTCCAGAATCGAACTCAGCTGGAGCTGCAGAATCTTCATCATCAGCAGCAGCTTCCGCTGCATCATCATCATTGTCATCATCATCTCCATCTCCATCTCCATCTGGGAAGCGGAGCAGAGATCCTGAAGATGAGGTTTACCTCGATAATTTCCACTCTCACAAGCGTTACCTCAGCGAGGTTTCTTTTCCTTCATTCTTTATCATTTCATCATTTTGATTTCATTGCCGTACATATGTTTGCTTGTGCTTTGCTTTATTTAACCTCTTCGTCGTCTGCCGTCTGCCGTCTGTCGTCTGTCATTTGTCGTCTGTCTTCTTATAATTTATTTGATGGAATCATACTTGAAGGACTTTTCTTTTTCTTTTCAAGTTTGAAAATTTACTGCGTCTGACTCCGACTCTGATTCATTCATGGGTCTTCTTCAAGGAATTTTCTTCATATGGAACTTTTATAAAAAAATAAAAAAAAATTAATGTTTTCAAAAATATGTACACAGTTACTAGACCATTTCTGGCATGATGATATTTCCTTATTACCCTTTTCAATCATCACAGCTTCACATGCCATACTTTCCTCTTCACATATAACTTACAAGCATATGAATGAATAATCAGTCTTTGATCCTTCATTTCCCTCACAACTTGTTTCTTGTGCAGATTATGGCATCCAGTTTGAATGGACTGACAGTTGGAGACCCACTCCCTGAGAATCTCATGGAATCTCCAGCCAGGTCTGAGACCATGTTTTATTCAAGGTAATTTCTTATGTAACACTTGTATCAAACTTTTCTGTCAATTCTTTGTACCTGGTTTTGGAAACTACTCCGTCCCACATAAGATAACTATGCTTATTCTCGTTATTTCATTATGCAACTTTTTTTTATCATAACGTTCTGCTTTAGACTGTACGTTTAAGTTGGAGGGAGTAGTAGGTTGTCAAATATCTATTGTTAAAACATTTTCACATTTTGGTCAGCAGACTCATGTCTCATGACTCAGATTCTTGCCTAGTTTTGATAGGTGTTATTACTTAAATTCAGGTTCTTTTTTTAATAAACCTGGCCCTTCTGAGAGGCTTACTGTGTGCTTTTTTTTCATATACGGGCTGTGCCAAAGTCTGTAAGCCTATACCTCATTCGTTTGGCACCATACTATAAGTTTCTTAGGATTGAAGGGTCATGGTTTCTTAGATTGTGGCACTCACTGAAGCTGCATAAGGGGTGCAGATTATAGTTGATATTTCTATCTTCTTTTGTCTGTTCTTTGATTTCTTTATTCTTTTGTTGTTATCTTTTTCCCTGAAGTTGGTGATATCATATGACTCAAACAGAATAAGCCATCTTATGGTATAGTTTCGATTGGATGTTGTTATGATAGCTCACATTACCTAGCGTTTGCAAGAATTTAATCATATTTCTTAGTATATTGAAGCCAGTTTACTTTGGGCCTTTTGCTTAGGTGGTAAACCAGAAGGGTGAATTTGGTTTAGGTTTTAGTGCTACAGAACAATTGGAGGGGAAAACTTCAATTCAAAGACCGTACTTGATATGGCTGCAAACCGAAACCGCATACTTTGAAGATTTCTTGGCATGTGAACATAGTAGCAATCACATAAAATTTTCTTTTTGTCTTCACTCATCTAAATGCAAGATTTGCTAGACAAGTGGACAGCTTGAAGTATATAGCCAGATATAAGACACTAGCATCAATGATTTTGAGCAACCCCTCACCAAATCTTATCTCATTTCCCTCAAGTCATTGGTTTCCACTTTAAACACGAGTTCTCTTAATTAATAATCATGTGCTTTGCTTTCTCCATCTTGCTCCTTCCTAGTAAAGAGAAAATTTTACTTCCTTTATTATGCTGATTTTTCATTAATTTTTCACAACTTTATGTTTCCAGGGATGAGATGTCGCTACAATATTCACCCATGTCAGAGGACTCGGATGACTCTCGATTTTGCGAGAACCCCATAAATACTTGCTCCTCCCAACCTGACAGTGTCCCCTCTAGTCCGGTCTCTCCATATAGGTACCAAAGACCACTTACTGGGTTTCCTTCCACTTGTTCAAGTACTTCACAGTCTTCACATGGCTGCACCGTCACTAATTTTAACTGCTCGCAGCCTCGTCAACGAGGCTCTGATTCAGAGGGACGATTCCCATCATCACCTAGTGACATTTGTCACTCTGCTGACTTGAGGAGGGCTGCACTCTTACGGTCCGTGCAGATGAGAACACAGCCATTTGCCCCACCATCTGATGACATGGCATTTAGCTCCGGGCAAGAGCCTGTATCCAACATTGAAGCTGAAGAGCGGTCATGCCCCTATATGAAGTCTTTAGTTGATGAGAGGGAATATCCAATTGCAGAGTGTTCTTCTATGGGTATCTCAGAGCCTGATTTTAAACAAGAGAAATCATGCAGGATGTTGGATATGGATGAGAAAGGAAATCATTCTGCAGATTAAGTGCTTTAATGATGTTCAGAGAGATATTGCTTGATTTGTAGAATCTTGAGTGCAAGATGAGCATTTGTTAGGTTTATCCTAGTTGCATATGAAGAGAAAGGCCATGCATGAATCAGATTTTCATTGCGTTCTGTCTGGTACATTTTCTGCAGTCAATGTAAAAGAAGTTGCATTGTTTAGCCCTTTCCTTTAAGCTAGGGACAGTTTAACTAACGCACCTGAGATTTTTGTAAATTATTCGTGTAAATTGTTTGATATTGTTAACTTAACATCGTCAATTACAAATCTGATTTCACTTCTTCGGTCGAAACACAATGTTCTTGAATTTTAAATCAAATGCAAAGAGGCATAGGCTGATGAAGTAACAAATATGGGGTTATATATCTCCTTCGAAAGAAGCAACCATTTTGTCCATAAAATAATGACTCATAAATACTTACAATGATTAAACTCCATTAAACTTTATAATCCAAAACATCAAGAACGTGCGGCCAGTCAATCCTAAAAATTATAAACCAAACCCAAAGTCAGCATCTATTCATAATTCTCTTAATATCCACTGTATAGTGCATTATCTATTGCATGGTTTCTCAGCTGTCACTGTTAGGAATACTACTGCTTCTGTCAGGTTGAGCCTCAAGATGCAACAAGGCATTATGCAGATACTCCAAGTCTTCTATGCACACTGTCTTCAAAGTGATTTGGCCTCTTAGGTCACCCAGATGACGGCTTATATCCAGTCCCAAATCGCAGTTAGCATTGCTTTGCTTGCTCGTCACTGCAGGGGCGGAGTCTCTTGAATGTAAGTTAGCTGACCATTTGTGATCATTCACGATTGTCCGATTCAACCTGACAACCATAGTTACAAAAAGAAATCACAAATAAACATGCGATATTATTCATCCGATTTTCATATATATATATATATATATATATATTAAAAAAGCAAAGAAAATAACCCAGGGGCATATGATTGACACCACCATCATCTCCATATGGTACCAACTACATTTTCTTTAGTTCACTAAAACCTGAATCTCTCAAATCAATTTCTATGGTGAAGTTCACACTTCTCAGGGTGGAAGTTCAAGAGAAAAGATGATATCTAGTCCAGCATGTAGTACTTCAAAAAATTGCTGTAATGCACTCTCCCATCTAAATATACAAGCAAATATGTATCTAGAAAAATTACAGCGAAAATTGTTCATCACAATGCAGTAGTCGTATGTATCTGTATGTCTCTAGTACTTTGCAGATTAAAAGTGGCCGATACAATGGCTATTGATAAAGGGACAATGCAAACACAATCTAGAATGATGAAATGCAAGTATTTTCTTACTTTCTAATTAAACTTTGTATGCCCATGTTGTCTTTCACGCTAAACAAGGCATCCACTGCATCTGCTTTTGTCCTCACAACCCCCTCCAAGCTACCACAGGACATGCACATTGAGTGTACTGCAGAATCACTTGTCTCCGAGTTTATGTTGGTAATTCTAATGGTAACTGCCTCTTGGTCATCTGGTGGATGAATTGGAAGATCAAAGCCTTTTGTAATAACCTCAAGATCCAAACTTGCTCTCCTGCTTGTTTCTACGCTCTCGAAACATGCACATGAATTAATTATCAGGCAACCATGGAAAAAGAAGGTGGGGATTGGGGTTCAAAAGTAGCTGATAAAGCATGTGACATGTTCGTAAAAGCTGAAAAGACCTCTGTCAACAGGGAAGGTTGATTGCAGAAGGTTGTATGTTCTCGATAGTAAAAGGTTGGAGGCATCATGTGGTTAATAATAGATCTGAAAATTTGTTCCAGATATCAAGCTAAGATGAATAGTTGGAGAAGAGTTACCCCGTTTAGAGGAAACATCTTTTGAGCTGATGCTGCTTTTTGAAGGCTTTCCAGACGAATTTTTCTTACGATTAGTTTTCTGCTGCAAATGACAATTTCAAGAACACATGACTATGATTAAATTCAGTAATAATCATGAAACTCCAAGCAGAGGTAGTAACTATATTGCACATGTGTTCAAATTAACAAAACCCAAGCCTAAATAAAATATACTCAGAGATAACACAGAGTAAGCAGTTGGGACATTGTGAGCGTACCATATAAGGCTCAGGCTTCTCTGTCATCAACTTCCTGGGATTACTTGGAGCTTTAGGCACTGGGGAGCCCAATTCTGAGTAATCATCATATTCAGAAGGTGAAGAATTAAAGGACCGGGGAAACGTTGTTATGCAAGACGAGGCCCTCGCGGATAATGGGTTATCTATCCTGGCATTGCATCTGCCATCCAAAGTGTAAGTTAATAATATAAATCTAAAGTTTCAAACAGAAATTGCCAAAGTACAAAATGCAGTCGAATTTAAATTCAGCAGCAATTGATAACACCGTTGACAGACACGAGAACAAACCGGCAAGAAGCGTCAAAACTCAAACGCGATTATGTATTCTAATTCTAATGCTTGTGAAGTAACGAAACTAGGAAATTCAACTAAAAGGAGTAAAGTTCCTTTAAATTTACACTCTACAATTCTGAGAAAGTTGAATTCAATCGCTTAGATAGAAATTGGAAACCATGTCGTCTACCATACATGTAAAGTTGCTCAATCATTATAGATATTAAAAATGCTTACGCTTAGAGATAAATTCTGAAAGAAAAAAAAAAAAGAAATTAAAGGAAAAATACCTTTGATGAAAACCTTGGATAAAAGAGGTAAAATTCGAAAAAAGAAGGAGGTACCTGAGCTTGACTGCGGATGAAATGAAGCTATGTTGTTCACCTGGAAAAAGAAAAGAATGAAAAGCAAGGCGAATGCTCAGAAATCAGATGTAAGTAATAGGTTATGAGTCTTCTGACCGATGATAGTGAAGGCTCGGAGGCCAATATATTTCAACTTCAACATCCCCCGCCGCCAACAACCGACCGCCGCAGGCTCAAGGCTAAACGGGTTATCAGCAGCAGCACAGCACAGCACGGCTTAGAGGTTAGTCTGCTCTGCTAACACGACGTCGTCTTTAGCACATGTAGACTAGTGCGGGTAGAAGCGGCCCATTCCCAATTTCAGCATGCAGCACGCGCAGAGTCTCTCCACCAACCAATTCCTTAAAACTGGGCTTTGCCATTTGAGGCCCTAATAAGTCCATGATCCTTCAACTTCTTCAACCCACGGATTTCTAATTTTCTTATTTATATACCATACATGTAAAGTTGCTCA
Organism: Prunus avium; assembly: GCF_965620075.1. NCBI lineage: Eukaryota > Viridiplantae > Streptophyta > Magnoliopsida > Rosales > Rosaceae > Prunus > Prunus avium. The sequence continues at coordinate 40,162,686 of NC_142291.1, forward strand.
ACAGTAATGCTATTTGAACACACTTAATTGGCTACATTAATTGATCACCTTATGGTGGAGGCAAGGGCGGAACTAGAAATTTTTCAATGGATGGGCTAGCTAAAGTTATTAGCTTAAAATCTAATGATAATTTTATTTTTTTTTACTTACATTTTCTATAGTTTTTCTAGAAATAAAAATATACATTAAATCATATAAATCATGCTAATTGTAAATACAAGGAAAAAAAATTAGAGCCATATTATTCACGAAAAGGTGAATTTTATTTAGAAAAATGTTTCACTTTTGGAGACAAATTAATAGAAAATTTTTAAAATTGTTGTTGGGACAAACTTTAACACCAAAAACAAATGTGGAAGACCTCTTACTATGCATATTGGTGTTGAGATTATATATATATTTTTTAGTTAAAATATTAGACTATATGTATATTTAATTTGTTTTTTCCCAAACTGTCCCTGGGCTAGAGCCAAGGGCAGCCCTTGCCTTGGTTCCGTCCATGGGGGGAGGATAGTGGTTCTCGTGCTTCTCTTTTGGAATAATATTTTATTGTAAAACATTATTTTTTTTAAAGAGAAATAAGAAAAAACATCCATATCATCTTACATTAATTGAGGTGGCATACCCACATTAACTACCACATTAAGTTTTATTAATAGGAATCAAGTGATTTCCGATTTTTTGAGAAAATCCTGCTTCTCCCTAAAATCACTTTAAGTGATTCTAATACCTATTTTAAGCACTTTTAATTTTTTGCCAAACATCCTCTTTTTTAGGCAAAAATGATTATACTCAATAGGAAGTGATTTTGGCCCTCTCAGAATCACTCGCAAACTAGCACAGCACAGCATTACTGTAATCCAATCTAGATGGTAATTGTACAAAACTGAAATATTGCAATTGGCATTTGTGCAAACATTAATTGAAAAAAGAAAGCGAGTAATTAATAAGAAGTAGAAACTAAACTAACTAACTAGAAGTGTATTAACTTTCAACGTACGTCTATCACGAAATGAGATGAACAAAATGAAGAAAACGGGCGGTACAATATATAACAAGTAAATGAATTTCAAGACAGAAGCCAAGCCACCATCGCATTTTGTTTGTCAGGGTCCACGGCCTCTCTCATAATCGATGTATCATCAGTGGTAGTGTCTCTTTCCCAGTTAAGATGATGATGATGAATGGTAGAAGCAGCAGCAGCAGTATTACTAGTAGTAGAAGAAGAAGAAGAAGTACCCTCCTCCCACAACCAAGAAAGCATATTTGCTTTATCATCATCATGATCCCATAACTCATGTCCTGCTTCGACAACACTCTCCCAATCCCATAATATATGATTGTTATGATCACGATCATTTCCATTTGCAGCAGCAGCAGCTTGACCATCCTCCATATCAAAATAATAATTACCAGCAGCTGCTGAAGCTGAAGCTGAACTACTTGAAGTAGCAGTCATTGACATTATTGAAGAAGAGCATACTTGTCCGTTTGATGACGAGCTCAAATGACCACAAGTAGTAGTAGCAGTCTCTACCTGATCTACCTCATGATTAACGCCCATGGCATGATCATGTTGATGATCACTTAAAGTCAAAACCCCATTTGAATTTGGATCCTTCTGCAGTAACTCAACATTGTCCATCAATTCATTAAATGTACCCAACAACCCACCATCAAATTCAATGCCGCCAGATTCATCCAAGTCATCGTCCTTGTTCTCGTCGTTATGTGGATGTGGTCCTAAAAGCATTTCGTGACTTTCCTTCTGACGGTGATCAATATTGACAGGACCCAGCCCATCATGATCACGAGTATCCTTTTCCTCCACCTCTACCTCATCCTCCTCCTCCTCATTCTCAGTAGTAGTAGTAGTAGTAGAGCTCATGAGGACCGCTGGCATTGCTAGTCCTTCTGCTTCCTTCTGCTGCTGATGATGATCATGATTAACAAGGTTGTCGACCATGCAGTCGTCCATGTGATGAGGATGATGATCATGGTCATCAGCAGCTGGGTCAGTCATTAATACCATGTAATCGTGGTGCATAGTATCAATATTATCATTAGGCCCAGGAAAGGGCGTCTTCTTCTCCAGGGCAATCGCCTCCTCAGCAGCAGCAGCAGCAGTATTAGTAATGTCCTTCTGTCCCTTGTTGTGACGTTGGGTATAATTAGTAGTAGTAGTAGTGGTGTATGTTTTGCTCTTCTTCATGGCCCAGCGACTGGTTCTACCGCCTCTTCGCTTGAAAGGAATATTATTACTAGCAGCTGCTGGTAGGCTACTCATTTGATCACTACTAGTAGTAGTAGGCCTTCTGAAGGTGTCAATTTTCCTACTCAAATGAGAGTTCCAGTAGTTCTTGATTTCATTATCGGTTCTTCCTGGTAATTGACTTGCTATCAAAGACCACCTGCATAATCATATTTATCACTTTAATCCATTAATTAAACATCTACTACGCTTCTACCACACAACCACTGCACTACTGATGGAACTTCATTTCTATACTCGGAGGGAGTCATTAAACTGCTGATATTTTTATTTTTTTTTTGGGAGATTTACTATTATACCCAATATAGGAGCCCAAATTTTATTTTTTTTTAAAAAAAACTTATATAAAATGGATTTTAGAAACACACCCAAATGCCATTTATAACATAACAAAAAGGCTTTTAACTTCTTTTAAATTACAAAACTGTCATTGATTTCTTAAAACAAACCCAACCCCAAAACCTCATAAAAAAACCCAAAATACTAAATAGGGCATTAAAGTAATTTAATAATCAAAATTAAATTCAATAGGGTCAGCTATCATATTTTGGATTTTTTTTGAGTTTGTTTATAGAAATTAAATAGTGTAGAGTTTATTTATAATTTTAATACATTTTAGTATATGACTAAATATCTCTAATTTTTTTTTTGTCATAATTAAACTGCTGATATTTAAGTCTTAGTTGTAGCGAAAAGACAAGAACACGTAATACTTACTTGGGCACTGACCAATCTAGCTGGCTAATTTTGACCCAAAAAATCTAGCTGGCTAAACAGTATTGATGAGTCATAAGAAACTAGGAATTAATTTCTGTATTAAATCTGATAACAAGTATTTTTTATTTTTTTTAAGTCTGACTAAACTATGTTTGTTTTTCATGGTGAAATAGATTACACGTGATCAGTTCTATATACCGACTACCGAGTGTCTCCCTCAAAGTGTAAAAAGCAATCAAATCAGTGCCTTGGCTCACCCATTGACGGTGATCTAGTTCCTTGTGTTTTTTCTTTAAAAAGGGAAGGGTGACCTAGTTCCTTCCAGAGTTCCAACTAATAAAACAAGCAAATTTATTTACTTGACAGGGACAGATAGAAAACAAAAGAGCAAAGGGAAAGCAAGCTGCACTGCCTGCAACGAAAAGAAAAAAAGTTGACATAATTTTCAAAAAGTTGATCCGTCCAATTCACTTGTCCTTGGATTTGATTTGATTTAATAATTTATTAACTTGCTGGTGGTTTTGGTTCTAGTGTTTGCGGTTGTTATTTATTTGGTAATTAATGAGTGAGAAAATTATCAATTTATCATAACTTCATAAAGAATAAGTAGTTAGTAAGTATTATTAAGTAATTAAGGAGGTGGAGGAGACTAGTAGTCAACTCACCTATTTCCCAGAGAAGCATGCAATTTGATGATGATATCTTCCTCTTGGGCAGATATATTTCCCCTCTTCAAGTCGGCTCTCAAATAGTTAATCCATCTTAGTCTGCAACTTTTACCACACCGCAGTAACCCTTCAATCAGAATCACAGTAAGTAACTCGTCATCGTAATATATACATACATATGACAAAAGCAATTTATAAGCTTAGCCAATGAATGACCAATGTAAGGCGTGAGAAGAAGAACAAAACAAGATTCCGGATGACTGAGATTCAGTAGCACCACCACCACATCCACAAGTTCTAGTGTGTAAATATTTTTGAAAGATAGATATATATGTACCTGCATTCTTGGGTAATGACCTCCAGGAGCCTTCCCCATTGGTCTGGATATAGTTGATTAAGATTTGATCCTCCTCTGCTGTCCACCTCCCCTTCTTCAGCCCAATCTTGTCACAGCATGGAGCCCTCCCCATTTCCAACTCTCTCTTTCTCTATCTTTCTCGCGAGACAAGTAGCTCAGCTGGCTGGCTGGCTGCTGTGGAAATGAGTTGGGTTGAGTTGAGTTTAGTTGACCAAATGAATGTATGATATAGTGTCCTCCTTACTCTTGGGAAGGGAGAGAGAGAGAGAGAGAGGGAGGAGGCAGCAACCAATGCAAGGAAGGAGTACTAGTACAGAGAGTGTCCTTACTCTAAGGTTTTAAAAAGCACAAGTGAGTATGTGAGTATGAGGCCGGGTGGGTCCGTGGGGATCGCTTTTCATTGAATATTGATGGAGATAGAGGTGTGGTGCCAGATTGTGCCACGACGGCTACTTCTCTATTTTGCATTCGTGGCTGCTCCTCTGTCGACAGCCTCGTGACGGGGCTCGCATACTCCCACGTTGACGCGATGCGCCTCCCTCTTGGAACAGAGAGAGAGAGAGAGGGAGAGAGAGAGAGAGAGAGAGAGAAATGCTTTCTTCCTCCCCCCCTTTTTACTGTTCCAAATATCATCATCAAATATGTCCTGTCCTCTATGCAAAATACAATTACGTACAACATTCGTTCTGGGTATACCTATAGCTCGCTCAAAAGCATTTATTATCTCATCTACCCCCTTCCTTCCTATGTCTGTCCACTTTTCGATTCAATCTGCTCTGCAGCAGAACTACCATTACCATACCAACAAACTAACAAAGGCAGGAACACACAATATTTGATTATTGTTCCTCCTCAACAATCAAAAACTTCATTAATACCTCTTGTTATATTCATAACAAAATAAATAAAACAACTATTTTAATTAATTTAGTCTCTCTTTTTTTCCTGGAACACTGCAATGTTTTTACTAAAAGCAAAAAGAAGCCTACAATATTTAAACATGGATCGTACATTATAATGATTTCCTCTAATTTGTTGGAGGACATTTGGTATGTATATTATCAAGCAGCTTAATTTCCAGTCATCATTTCATACAATTTGCAGCAGATGAATTGCTGCTTACGCATGGCTTAAGATTTAGAGTTACCAACTTACCACTGTGATTAATATCTGAACAAGTTATAGATAGATAGATATATGCAATGCAACATGTTAGTAACTTGGCCCATCCATGCCCAACTATAGATGATAACTGTACGTACGTATAGCATTGGCCTCGGTTTGATCTCTTTTTTTCTTCTTTTTTTTAGGCTAAAGCTTGATCACTTATTGCTCGTTTCACAAAAAACACGTACAGTGTCCACTTAAAAATTTATAATTTTGTCAACTATATATTTATTATTTATTCATGCTCATGCTCATACATTATTATTATAATTGTATAGTGTTAGAACTTACAACTTAACTCTCTGAATGGCCATCATCAAACCATGATAAGTTTATCAATTAGGGATTTGCAATTGGGGCTTATCAGTAATTATGAGTTGCAATTAATTTTGGTTTGTTGAATTATGAATAGGATTTGAAATTGATTTTGGTGTTCTTGCTTGTATGAATTATCAATTAGGGATTTTGATAAATTGATTAGTTGCTACTGCATGTTGATTGAAGATGTGATAAAGGCCTAATTTCTTATTTACAATTGATGAGGACTGAGCTATGCATTAATTTCAACCTTAGATGTTGTAATCCAATCTGAGAGTGGAGCGGAATCAAATGAGCGCGGGAGGTTGAGGATTAATAGCCATGGATGACGAGAGAATTGAGAAAAGGAATAAATTAATGGGATAAAATAACAAACAATCAAAGGGTAATCAAGATGACAAGTAGCATTTGGGAACTAATCATTTATCACTAATGATATTAACAAAATCTCTACTAGACTAGTTACTAGTTAGTTACAATACTAATAGAACAGAATAATGACATCTGCTGACCTAACAGCTTTGTTGAGGTGGAAGTTGATTGGAAGTTGTAGCATGATTACAATCTCTTTCAATTCAATCAAGCACCTCATTTTACTGGACAAAATCAAGTATCCAACTGCGAAACGATGTTTTATTTTTTATATATAAAAAAACAGCTATTAAAAGAGAAGAGAAGTTAATGAAATAACCAAGTGAGGGCTATGCCCAATTCGTGGATGTCTTAGGCCCTTGAGGAAGACCGGGCTGCTTTGGATCCTGGAGTCTTTTACATTAGAGGGTGAGTAGAGTATGACCCTGAGCTGAGCTAACTTGTAGTTTGTTTTGTTTTTTATTTTTTGGTCTGAAAATACTTCATTAAAAGGCGCGAAAAACCGCTAGGAGAACAACAAGACAGACCATAAATTTGTACTGCCATTTTACCCCAATGTTTTCAAAGGCGAGGTGCATATGCGAAACGTTTTTAGTAGCGCTATAAAAAGCGTAAATTTTGAAGCATTGATGTGTAAGTCTTTTGAACAATAATTTATTTTAATAAGAAAAATTTATGAATAATACAATACAATTAAATTGTACAACTAATTCTCATCGAATCATAACAATATTTTAAATATAAATACTAATTGTCTTTCAAAGCATAATAATCAATCTCAAAACATAAAATATTTATTTAACATCAAAACAAAAACATAATTCACTCATCCCACTCCTCAACACTAAATTTATACGAAACTTCAAATTACAATTGTGATTAGAGAGAAAAATAAAATGACTTACTTGCAGTCGAAAGATGAAGAGAATTCTTGAAATTGATAGAGATTATCTAATAATGAAAGAAATTAGGATTGTATTATATAATATATAAATAATTTCATGTGTTAATATATTAATTTAGAAAAAGAAAAAAAAAAAGGTAAGTAGAAAAGCTACAGTCGGCTGGAGATAGAAAAGGCAAGAAGATATTAATTCTTCTTGACTTGAGTTTATTACAATAAAGGGAAGAAAAAAAAACAGAAACTTGCGTGTTTTCTTTTTAAGTTTTTTTTAAAAACACTTCAATCGAAACGACGTCGTTTCATTACAATAAACCTTAAAAAAAAAACACGCGAGTCGTCTTCCTCGCAGAGCCGCAGCCAATTTGCAGACTCGCAAAATTTCTTCCGGTTCAGAGGTTCCAGATCTGGCGCTCCTTGCTCCGCCTTGCAACGCCTCCTCACGCCTTCCCCACGCTAAACGTGCAACTCGCGAAACAGCCGACCGCCTCGGGGCGTTTTCCTGCCGCCTCGCTCCGACGCGCGCGAAGGCATGCCTTTGAAAACACTGTTTTACCCTGGTTGTCAATTCAATTTTCTTTAAAATTAAGAGCCCTGATTTACAAATTACAATCCTCAATCCTGATTTTCATCGAATCATCTGAAGCTCTATTGGGGAGAAGCTCAATCTGATTCTTTTTGGGAGGGAACAAATGGGGCTTCTCAGCATCATTCGAAAAATTAAAAGGAAAGAAAAAGAAATTCGTATACTCATGGTGTAAGTGAAACTTCATCTCTCCCTCTCTTCCCTTTTGTTCACTCGTATGATATGAGAATTAAGTAATCGTTTGTTTGTTTGTTTTGTTTTGTTTGTGAAGTGGGCTTGACAATTCCGGCAAGACTACCATTGTGCTCAGGATTAATGGAGAGGACACCAGTGTTGTCAGTCCCACACTCGGCTTCAACATCAAGACCATCACTTACCAAAAGTAAGTGAACTACGCTTAACCCCAAAACATGATTTTTTTTTTTTTACATTTGTATTTGTTTGTGCCAAAGTGTTGTTATGAAAATAGTTTGTGGGTTAATCATATATAGAGATAGTTGGAATGCTTGGGGCTCTTATTAAGGACATTGGGTGTTTATTTTCTCAATTTAGGGGTTGTTTTCCCTGATTATTGACAACTGTTTATTTCATTGATTCGTTTTTAGACCATAAAAAACTCTAGCACCAATGCGATTTTGAAGTTTCATACTTTGTTTATTATGATATGGAAATTTGAAATGCTTGTAATTTGATCTTGGCAGGTATACCCTTAATATATGGGATGTCGGGGGACAGAAAACAATAAGATCTTACTGGAGAAACTATTTTGAGCAAACTGATGGTCTGGTATGGGTAGTTGACAGTTCAGATCTTAGAAGGTTAGATGACTGCAAAATGGAACTTGATAATCTTTTGAAGGAAGAGGTATATTTGCTTATTACTTCACTCGCTCTTTTTGTTTTTGTACCTAGTGTAAAATAACGCATTTGAATTTCTCGTTATTCATATACCTCCTTTAATGTACAATACGATTTATGTGCTGATCTGCAGTTACAACTTTTAGGATATCCATCTAGTATGTGAGCATGTTCTGAGTGTATCAACTCATGCTGCATTTTCTCGAGTCTTGTATGAGTGTATAACTGTTTTAACTTTTGCTGACTGTGAACTGATTAATTATGTATTTGAGATGCATCACTTGAAATTTTGGATAAGCAATCACATCCTCTTAAATAAACTTATAATGTTGCTGGTCTGGAATCCCGAAACGAATATCCACATGATAAGACCTAGGAAATGCTTTGAGGAGTTTTACTTGCGCTTGTGAGTTATGACCATTATTTTGGTCAAATGTTCTAAAGAAGCTGACTTGTTTTGATGATATGACAGAGGCTATCTGGATCATCCTTATTGATACTAGCAAATAAACAGGACATAAAAGGTGCCCTTACTCCAGAAGAAATTGCTAAGGTAAGGCTCTAGGTCAGCGTGTATATACACATAGGATTAATTTGTGAATGTAGCCCTGGTTTTGTTTTGCATGCTTTTATTGCCCATAGACAGCTTTATTCGTTGTCTTGTTATGTTGCTTTAGATTGTTTATTCACTTGTCTTATTGTCTGGATGACAAATGCAACAACGGCATGGGTTTTACTCATCATGTCCGTGGAGTTTATATGCAACAATGTTATGTGAAATCTTTCAAGGATTTTTGGTACATGGTCGAAACAATTTATATACAAATGAAGATGAGCATTGCCTTTAAAATTCTGAGTTTCTGAAACAGTTATGTATTATACTTCTGTCTAGGTTTTGAACTTGGAGGCGATGGATAAAACTCGGCATTGGGAAATTGTTGGCTGCAGTGCATACACGGGAGATGGACTGCTTGAGGGATTTGATTGGTTGGTCCAAGATATTGCCTCTCGGATCTATGTGCTGGACTAATGCCTATCTTGAGTATTTTATTTTTGGTTGTGTTTTGAGTGATTTTTCATTGAGGTGGACAGTTATCTTGGTATTTATGGAAGCTGAATGGAACTTTAAGAGTTTGAAGCAAACTTTGCTGTTAAAAGTGAGAGGGAAAATGCATCGTTGTAGTTGTAGGCCTTGTGTAGATAATCAAATATTTTAAAAATACACTAGCACTCTCTTTCTTTTCCTACAATCATTCATACATGGTGGAAGATTACCCGCATTTGGTTGGTCTTAAGCAAAAGACCTTGTTTACAGACTTCCTCATCTTGTCCTCATTTTGTATCTTGTTTACTGCTGCTACTGGTGCCCAGGGGCCACGACCACTCCATCCTCGTGATATCTGCGTAACCCTAGCTTCGTAATTCGTAGGCCCAGCCCAGCCCAATATCATGTGGGCTTCGATTTGTTCATGAAAGCTAAATTACGCAATTGAGCTCGTAGTTGTATGCGCTACTTTATTCTTTCACACGGAGTCATTCTCTCTAACCGTTGGATCAAACTATCCAACAGGGGAATATGAGAAACAAAGTAACTTAACTGGTCCACTGGGTCCGAGGTCGTTTAGGCTTGTCCCATCCCATTAGATCTTCCCAAGCCCAACCCATCCCATGGGTTATTTTATGTAAAATTATATAATTGCCCCTCTCCTCGTCACGGCCTCCAGTCCGGTTCCAGGAAAGCGTAGCGGACGTGGCGGACACTAATTGGCTAGAACAACAATTCGCTAACGGTGATTGGCCAATTTGGAGGAAAACACGTCGCAAAATGCAAATGGAAGCAACGACTTGACTTACACAATACAATTGAATTGACGAAGTGAGCGAGCGATTGGGAGTGAATGAGTGTCCTCCTTCCTTGCTGTTACCTGTTGCCTGTTTTGTTGTTGTGTTGGATAGATTATATCAATTAAGTAAACCAACAAACGAACTCAACCTTGATCCACCCATCCATGCCTGCCCAGGTCTCAGGACGAGAGGAGGCCGACTGACTGACGACGACGACAGACGACTGACCTAGAGTTTAATTTGTTTCCTAGAATTAGCAGTTGGCTTAAATTCATTCATAAATTAATTAATTGGAGATCCAGTTAATTTGAGCGCCAAAATCAGATCTTGCAATGGCGCATCAGAGAACCAAGCTTATTTTCCTGTTGCTGGTGTTGTGCGCTCTCTGCTATGCGTTCGCCGCCATTGCAGGGAAGAGCTATTATGAGATACTCCAAGTCCCCAAGGGAGCCTCCGACGAGCAGATCAAGAGGGCTTACCGAAAGCTCGCCCTCAAGTACCATCCTGATAAGAACCAAGGCAATGAAGAGGCTAATAAAAAATTCGCCGACATCAACAATGGTGCTTCCTTACTTACTTCTATTCCTTCTCCTCCTAATTTCTCTTCCATTCTTCACTTGTTATTGACTTCCTCTTCTTTTCTTCTTTTGAAAATAATTAGCCTACGAGGTGCTTTCGGACAGCGAGAAGAGGAGCATATACGATAGGTATGGAGAAGAGGGGCTGAAACAGCATGCCGCTAGTGGAGGCAGAGGTGGCGGTGGAATGGGAATGAACATCAATGACATCTTTGCCGAGTATGTTTCCTTTCCTTCTTCATTCCCCTCTTCTTCTGCTTTAATCAGATATTTGAATTACAATACATTCCATATAATTCCTCATATCAGCAATATCAGTTCAAAACTTTAAATCTAGAATTTTCAGATTTAATGTCTCCTTTCTTTATTAATATGGACTATGGACTAAGAACTATGAGCGAGTTTAATTACAGACTTAAAAGTAAGGTAGCTCTAATTGCATATTTGTATAGTAGCTCAGCTCACTTTGTAATTTTGAGGACATCTCAGTTCTTTTTGTTTTACTTTTTAACAACTTAAAGGTTTCTTTTAGTTTTTTTGGTGGGCGCTCTATGGAAGACGAAGAGAAAATCGTCAAGGGTGATGATGTAGTTGTAGAATTGGATGCAACATTGGAAGACCTCTACCTGGGAGGCTCATTGAATGTAAGACTCATGTCTCAATTATGAATATGCATGACTTCCAGAATCTGAAAGATATGAAGTTGTTCACCTATGCAATTTTAAAATGTCATCATATACTACACTTTCACTTACCACATTTGAATAATCCGAATTATGGGCAATAAGCATATCAACCTTGCCTGAAAAGGTTATACTGAAAATCATTGAAGTTTTAGTGATCGCCAATAGCATGACATCATAAGTTTATTTTTGTGTTTCTGTACACACACACACACACTCTCTCTCTCTCTCTCTCTCTCTCTCTCCATCCCTCACTGTGATATGATCTGATTTTCTTTGTGTTTGTTCTGACATCTTTCTGCTATGTTCACTACATGCAAGAGAAACCATCTTTCCAAGCCTGTAAGCTATGTGATCTTTTCATTTATGTGTGACTTTGTACATGGCATTATCAGGTTTGGAGGGAGAAGAACATTTTAAAGGCAGCACCAGGCAAGAGACGTTGTAATTGTAGAAATGAGGTCTATCACAGGCAAATCGGTCCAGGGATGTTCCAACAGATGACAGAAGAGGTATGTGCTTCAACAAACATTTCTTCCAACAAATTCTTCCAAATTCATTTATTTCTTATTAGGGAAAAACGACTTTTGAGAGGATGATAATTTCTTTAGGCTGCATAAGAAAATGTTGTTCCATTATTGGCAACACATCTGTTGCCTCTGAAAAAAGCCGTTTGTAGTCCTTCATTATTGTTTGTAGGCTGCGTTCACAAGCATGTCCATCTAGTCTGCATAGACTAATTTCTTTTTCTGTCGCATTAACAATTACTTTGACTGGTTATGCTACTACCTTTCTTACATACTTTATTATGGCTCTTACAGGTCTGTGAACAATGTGCTAATGTCAAATATGAAAGGGAGGGATATTTCATCACTGTTGATATTGAGAAAGGGATGCAAGATGGGCAAGTAAGCTTTCGTTCTTCATTTCCCTTTGCAAGCTTTAGAGTTTATTTTTCTTCGAATTTGTTTATGTCAGTAGATTATCTCGTCCCTGTGTTTCCATGTATCCTCTCATATGTATTGTTATATGTTGGTGTTTTAAATATGAAATATATGCTGTTGTTCTGAGTAGTAGCTTTCTTGAAATATCTTGAATGATACTGTCTTCTGTCCATACTTGTAGAATTGAAAAACATTTGCTGTGATGAGTATAATTTGTTCTGATTAGAATGAGAAAAAAATTATGCTTTTAAACAGGAGGTGGTTTTCTATGAAGATGGTGAGCCCAAAATTGATGGAGAAGCTGGAGACTTAAAAGTTAGTTCTTTGACCTTGCCACCTTGGTTTAGTAAATTGAAATATCCATGTGCCATGTTCTGAAAATAACTAACTACATTGCTTTTGCAGTTCCGTATCCACACAGCACCTCATGACCGATTCAGAAGGGAAGGCAATGACTTACACACAACCATCACTATCACACTGGTATGACTTGGATTAATTTCTGGGTTAGGTTATTGTTCTTATTAGTATTTAGTCCATCTGCCATCAAATTTTGGATGCAAAAAAGGTTCCAGCTAGCATAATTGGGCTTATTAGTTATTCCAGTTGACCTTGTCCTATGTAAAATTACGTTTTTGGTTCCATCTAGATTTGATTTCTTGGACCTTTATTGTATACAGGTTCAAGCTCTTGTGGGCTTTGAGAAGACCATCAAGCACCTTGATGATCATTTGGTGCACATCGGCTCAAAGGTCAGCAGCATTTACTTCCTACCTAATAGGCTATAGCTTCAATATTGTCACGGAAAGGACATTATGTTTCTTTCTCGTTTATATATATATATATATATATATATATATGTGTGTGTGTGTGTGTATATATATATATATATACGTGTGTTTGAGTTAGAATGGGGAAAAAGATAAAGTTGAGGTGACGTACATATTATTATGTTGGTTGATAACGATGGCATGGCGCAGGGAATTACAAGGCCCAAGGAAGTGAGAAAATTCAAAGGGGAAGGGATGCCTTTGCATTTCAGCAACAAGAAAGGAGATCTGTACGTAACATTTGAGGTTCTATTCCCCACGTCACTAACAGAGGAGCAGAAGACAAAGATCAAGGCTGTTCTTGGTTAGGTGCCGTATAGGCAGCCTATAGGAGGATATATATATTTTTGTTAGTTCAGTTGAGATATGTTTCAATTGTAACATGATGATGAGATCTTCAGTACAGAAAGTTAAGAAAATTTAAGGAGGCCCGAGCTGCTACTTCTTTTTGAGCCCTGAGCCCCAGCTGAGCCCGAGTTTAGTGAAGTGAAAGGAGTAAAACATTTTACGATCATCTTGTAGTTGTAATATTTTCCCCATCTTTGTTACAGTTTTTGAGTTTAGCTGCTGCATTTAAATCCAATCCAACTGCCTTCCTGCCTGCCTTCCACCCACTTTAGGCACCGCTAAGTGAACTTTATTTCTATAAATTTTAGGGCTACCTAATATATTATTATATTTCTCAGCACCCTACCTAAAAAGGAAGCTGCAAGTGAAGAAGGGACGTTGTTTTGGACCGTGACAATGAGAATAGGTCAATGGTTGGTCCCCCTTGGCCCTTGCGGGAGGAAAAAAACTTACATGTAACAGGGATAATACTGTTTTGTTATTTTCAGCCAATAATACAATGACATATGGAAAAGTTATCTTATATGTCATTGCATTATTGATCGGGAATAACAAAAAGTGTTATTCCCGTCACATGAGAGTTTCTCTCCTTGTGAAGGGCATGCATCATGTATGCATTGTTGCTTAATCTTCTTGTTAACTGTCCTCCTCAGACCACAAGTTTCGGTAATTAGTTAGTTATGTTTGCTTGCTAGTAGTAAGTATTTCCAACTTCCATCTCCTCAATGAAGAATGGACTGAATTTTCACATGGAAAGGAAACCTCCTCTCAGCCCCTCAATGAAGGAAGGGGTCCCACTCCCAGCCCATGGCAGGCAGGCCAGGCCCAACATTAAGGAGGAGTCGTAGTCACCGTTATTATTGGCTAATAAATTGCTAGGGGAGGTCCAAGTCCACCAACATTACATTTTTACATTTATTATAGTTTAACCTTATGTGCCTCGCCTCGCCCTCGCGCTATCCGTGCAACAAATAAAAGGACAAATATAAAAATGAACACTTGATCAAAAGAAATTAAAGAAAGAAAAAAGAAGAAACACATTTCAAAATGAAACATTTTCGAGAACGCGACAGGTATTTTGGAGTAGAGTAAAGTACGTACAGGAGACGTATTCATTCGCTACTTTGCTGTTTTCTGTGTGTGCGTGTGTGCAGAGAGAAAGAGAGATAAGAGCTTTGCGGACACGTCACCCGTGGATATATGGGATTTTTCTATTTTAGAATTTAGCTGAATGACTAATAATAATGTGCATCCTCTTACGTGGCAAGTCTCCGATAGCTTTTCGAGTTTTAGTCAGAAACAGATAGGCAGATTACGTATAGAGACTCCAGAGAGAGAGAAAGAGAGGGAGATTTTGGGCCTACCACGCGCTTTCGTATGAGATTCATATTGAGATTGCTACCCATACCCATGCGAATGTGATGTGTCATCATAGCATAGCATGAGAGAGAACAAACAATTTATTCTTATTGGCTTCAATTTACATACATAACCAGTTAGTGAGTATTCCTATCAAAATCAAAATTATTTCAAACCAAAGCCGACTGATTCGTGAAGTTGGTGAGCAGTTCGGGTTTTCCAAACTACAAAATTACATGCCCAAACCACACCACCCACCCCCTCTCTCCCTTTTTATGTTTCTTTTGTTTTCTAGCTGCTTCTCTCCCCCTCTTTCTCTCTCTCATTTCCTGTAAAAGTAACAGAGACGATCCTATTTAAAACTCCAACACTCTGTTTGTAATTGAATAGCCTTTCAAGTTTGAGCTTTTATTTTAATCTATTTTTTTCGTTCACTTGTCTTGCAAACCAAAACCCCCCATAAATCAGAACAAGTGTATATAAAGGAGGAAGGAATAATCAGGCAGGGAGTCAGAAATGGATGGCCTTTGTTTGAAAACAACTGCGTCAGGGATACATGGGATACCTTCCACGATTTCAGCGGCTGCAGCGCTCGACATCCGTACCAACCCATCTCCATCTCAGGTGAGCGCCATTGGGAGATCCACCTCCACTGCCGGGGTAGACAAGTCCACTACAACCACGGCTCACAAGAAGACGACCCCCTTTTCTAGGTTCTCGTTCAAGCACCCCTTGCAATCTTTATGGCCTGGAGGATCAAGGGCAAGATCAAGAGCAAGAGGAGGTGGACCCACCTACAATGGGAATGGGATGCCTCTCGACGACGCCGACGCAGACGCCGTCCCTTTCGAGGCGGAGGCGGAGGCGGAGGAGGAGGAGGAGGGCCAGAGTGCGACAAGGGAGTCGGACGGTCAAAGTGGCAACTGGGTCTTGAAAATTTTGCACGTGAGGTCTCTCTCTCTGCGGAGAGGGAGAGAGGAACAGGGGGGTGGTAAGAGTGGTGGTGGTGTTGCAGAGCTTCGCAAGGAAGATGAGAAAACCGTGCTCCGTGATGACGGAAATGGGCCTGGCTCTGAGGGAGATGATGACGAAAATGATTGTTGTAAAGTTTCAGACGAAGAAGATGATGCAGCGGCGGCTGAGTTTGATAAAGGTTCGTTCTCGAGGTTGCTTCGGAAGGTTTCGTTGGCGGAAGCGAGGTTGTACGCTCAAATGTCGTATTTGGGGAACTTAGCATATTCCATTCCTAAAATCCAGGTACGCACACACCATTTTCCTTCCCCTTCCCCTTCCCATTCCCAATTTGGTTTGTGTAAGATTCAGGGGAGAGATAGGGGCTTTTCTTTTGGGTGAACATTTAAGACCAACTTACAATTTCTGGTTTGATTTGATTTGATTTCCGTTGTTATGATGTGGATCTTTCATGTGGCTTTCTTTTTGGTTTGGCTTTATGAAATGATTCCTAATTTCAAACAGAACAATTTCACAGGGTAAAGAATGTTTGCTTTTCCGTGAGAATCCAGCAATTTTCTTCTTGTTTCAGATTTGATCGCCTGACCAATCAGTCAAATTAGGCCACCCTTTTTGAAATTCTACTTTTGTTTCTCTGTTTTTATAGAACGGATTTTTCATCTTTAATGTCTCCAAAATTTGTCAATCCTGCTCTTCTTTCTCGTAAGCCAAATGGGTTCATTCATAAGATCTTGTCATCTGAATTCTGGACATTCATTTAGAAATTGCGGGAAGGTTTTAGTTTATATATGAACTTTCTTTTCATAATAGCAGCGACCCAATATTGGTGCATCAAAGCTTAATCATGTAAATAAAATAGAATCACAGAAATTTTGTGTTCTGTTGATTTTTGGTTGGGGGTGGTGGTTTGCATTCTTTCCTCGCTTGAACACGTTATTGCATTCCTGATAACCTCAGGTTCATGATCTTTATCCTATGATATTGTTGTATTTTACTGTAAATTGGAGAATTACTCTTGAATATCATCTGTTTTTGTTGCTAAACCATCTCATGTATCTAATTCACCATTCAAGCTTTTAAATTCCCATATAAAGTTACATACATAAGAATTTAATTTTCTCTATTTTCAAATTCAGCCAGGAAATCTCCTAAGATGTTATGATCTGCGCTTTGTTACTTCGTCGATAGAGAAGAAGGAACTGACTGCTAAAACTGAGAAAGATCAAGTGTCAGCTGAAATTCAAGAAACAGAGAAAAACCTAGAGGAAGACAGGGAAGAAGATGCAGAAGGGAAGGAGCAAAAGAACAACGGATACCGAATAAGTGCATCTGCTGCGTATCAGATTGCTGCTTCTGCAGCTTCCTATCTGCATTCTCATACAAGGAGCATACTTCCATCCAAATGTTCAGAGGCTGAGGCTGAGGCTGATAAAGACTCACCTGAAGAAAGCAGTGGAAGAAGTGACGTTGTTAATAGGATGAACTCAGAAGTGGCTTCTTTAATGGCAACCACTGACTCAGTGACAGCTGTGGTTGCTGCAAAGGAAGAAGTAAAGCAGGCTGTTGCAGATGACTTAAATTCAACATGTTCATCACCTTGCGAGTGGTTTATATGTGATGACGATCAAAGAGGCACCAGATTCTTTGTCATTCAGGTATGTAGACTGATAATTTGTTTCATATTTACTCCTGCTATAGGTTTATAGGCATTTGCCAGAGGGCCCTGCCTTATGCTCTGTACAATATTTATGTATCTCAACTGCTTAAGCGTGTTGGGGCTTTTAGAATAATTTTCTTTCTATTAGCAGTTAAAACAAAGGGCACACATTGTATATTCAGATGGCTAGTTTTGCCATTTTTCCCAGTTATATGATTTACTTGTTAGCCCATTTTATTTCATAATATTTAGTATCTTTTCTATATTTGACTTTAAATCTTTTTTATTTGCAGGGTTCTGAATCACTGGCATCCTGGCAAGCAAATCTACTCTTTGAGCCCATTCAGTTTGAGGTTAATCCTTTTCACAAAATGTCTAGTTTTTCTAGTTTTAGTATCTACTCTGTTTGTTAGAGATGATTGAGAAAAAAACAAAGATGTTGATGCTTCAATTGAACTGTTCTGAGGGAGATTGATGAATGCTTTTAGGTGATTACTTATTGAATGCATCTGCTTTTTCTAGGGACTGGATGTGCTCGTGCATAGAGGCATATATGAGGCTGCGAAAGGGATTTATGAACAGATGCTGCCTGAAGTCCATGACCATCTCAAATCTCGTGGTGACCATGCAACCTTTCGTTTTACTGGGCATTCTTTAGGGGGAAGCTTAGCACTACTAATAAATCTCATGTTGCTTATACGACTTGAAGTGCCAATTTCTTCATTACTTCCTGTTATAACTTTTGGTGCGCCATCCATCATGTGTGGAGGTGATCAACTGCTTCGCAAACTTGGATTACCACGGAGTCATGTTCAGGCTATTATGTTGCACAGAGACATTGTACCCCGTGCATTCTCTTGCAATTATCCAAATCATGTGGCAGAGCTTCTCAAGGCTTTAAATGGGAACTTTCGGAATCTTCCCTGTCTCAATAACCAGGTAGAACTTGTACTGTTTCAGAAAGATCAAACCAGGAGAATAGAAGAACATTGAGTCAATTCTTTCATTTTTTCCCTGCATCTGATATATCTGATCATTTTTGTATTTTGAAAAACAGAAGCTATTGTATTCTCCAATGGGGGAGCTCCTGATTCTTCAACCAGATGAAAAATTCTCGCCAAACCATCACCTTCTTCCTTCAGGCAGTGGTCTATATCTTCTAAGCTGCCCGTTGTCAGATGCCAATGATGCAGAGAAGCAGCTCCGAGATGCACGGTTGGTATTCTTAAACTCACCACACCCACTCGAGATCCTAAGTGATCGGTCTGCATATGGTTCGGAAGGAACTGTTCAAAGAGATCATGATGTGAATTCGTACTTAAAATCTGTTCGTGAGGTGATTCGCCAAGAGCTTAACCAGATGAGAAAGGCCAGGAGACGGCAGCGCCGCAAGGTTTGGTGGCCCCTCGTAGCTGCCCGTAGTGTGCATGGAGGTGTGATTGTGGGAAGGCCTGTCGCATCATTCAATACGGGGCACGAGCAGTTCAACTTTTCTGGCATGCTACAAACGGGAAAAGAGTCGTTGAAACGGTTCAGTAGGCTGGTTGCATCGCAGCATATGCATTTGTTTGTGGTGCTTCTGGTACCTGTGCGACTGTTACTGTTGGGGGCATACAGCGTGATCAGTTTGCGGTGACCAGTGTGAGGTTGGCACGCAAGTGAAGTTTGTGATTACTTTGGCTAAGATAGTTGGAAAGGAACTTGGAAGGGTTGTGGGCATGGCTGGCCGGACAATTAGATGATTCTTTATTCATTTTTCTTCTTCTTTAAATAGAAAGCAATCCAATGATATGATCCAATTGTACATTTGTTTGTTTGTTTGTTTGTTTTTTTCACATTTTTGAGAGATGATAAATGTGAAGGTGGTATGTAAAGAAAATAGCATGACATCAATGGGGCATAGAAAGGAAATATTAGTGGTACTCAAAGATGTGTGTGGAGTTCATTTTGAGTTGGATGTTTATTTAGATACCGTATACCATAGAACTTGGTATGTATTTATGTTGTTTTCTTTTTGGCCTGAAATTCTTGTGAGGGTTAGCTCTAGTCTAGTGAAATTGATGCGACTCACTCAACAATGATCATTGGTCTGTACGTTTATCCAAGAGTGTAAGCAAAAGCAATAAGCAGTGTGGAAAAAGATTTGAAAACGAGATGTTTGACTGACTGACTGACTTATTGTTGTGTAGATACAGCTGCACCAAAATGGATTCAGTTGCATCCTCAACTTGTGATACTCGCAAGTGCACGAGCCGTTTGGTAGTATAGCATATGTAAGTGCGAGGTCGATCCCACGAGGATTGGTGATTGAATGATCCAATTCATTTTCCCTACACAAAACAGAAACGAAAAAAGAAAGGAAATAAATAAAACAAGAAAGAAAGAAAATAACTAACTCAAGTAGATAAGTTCCCAAGTTCAATTAGATTAACGGATTGATTCTAGCTAATGTATGATTAAGCCATGGTGTGTGGTCATAACCTTGTGTTCCTAATTCCCTAATTTGATCATTTGTTGTCTAACCTAAAATTAAGCATTAGGAACCCATTGAGCATAGAAGAACAATTTAAACAACCAAGCATGTATCTAATCCCTGTTGTCGAATGTCCATACATACTCTTCCTATTCATAGTTCAATTCGAATTAAAGCATGGTGTATACTCTTAATTCAAACCAAGATAGCTAACATGCAAGCCTAAATGGTGATCAATCATTCAAACTAGCATATTAACTTATAAGCATAATGAATAAGAACATGAACCATAATTGAAACTTGGAAACTAATCAAACTTGAAACTAAAGAAAAGAATTTACATAATGAAAAGTTAAGTGGAACTAAGAAAACTTAAGAAGAATTTCAGCACAAATATTTCATTACAACAATTGAAAACTAGAAAATGAAACTAAGAGAATTTGAGGGAGAGAAGGGAAGGGAGCTCTAGAGAAGTGTTTGAGAGCTCCCCCCCTTGGGGTGTGTTTACAAGCTTGGGAAACCTCACTATATATAGGCCTAAGGAAGCTGAAAATCTGAATTAAGTATGGCTAATGCATACAACACTTGTTTTATAAAATCTGAAATGGTTGATGCACTTCACTAATAAATCCCACCAGCAGCCCTAGCTCATCTTCATGTCACCATGACCAAGCTTCCAACCAGAAATAATAGATCATCCTGAGGTCAGCATGACCAGCAACTTCAAGGGCTTACGAATTGGGCTTCCCTTAAGCAAATTAAGACTTTAAGCACTCAAACTTGAAGTTCAGAATGTCTTCTTTCCAGCCATATATCATTTGGGCCAATCCAAGGTCGGAGGAGGAAGTTAAGGCCAAAACAAATTGCTAACTCATTTTGCGCGCTGATAAAATCCATCCTGAGCATGGCTCTGTGTTTGCTAGGTAACAGACTCCATATTTATCCAATGGGGCTGAATTTTGGATATGTTATATTACACACCCATTGGAACAACTTTCATGAAGAATGTGGCCTCATCCGAGCTATGTAGGTTGCTGAAACAAAGCTTGCAATATGACCTACGAAACTGGGCTGGCAGGGGACTGTAGCCAAAATTGAGTTTGTCTTTAAGCTCTTCATCCATTCATCCAAATTAGGCCCTAACATGCATGGATTGCATCATTTACTATCCAAAGCCCTCATTATTACCTAAAGCTCAATGAACTGAAAGATAAACACAAAAAGGATTAAAAGCACAAGTTTAACTAAAAAACATAACCAAATCATAAGCTAGAAGGGTACAAAATGATATGTAAATATGCACCGATCACTTATGTACACCATTTTGAGTCGGATTGAACGCGATGGGGTTGTGCGGACCATAGATATTCACTCAGGTCAGATTTAACATACAAAGTTCCAAATCCAATCCAACAAGTTGCAGACAGATAATAATAAAAGAGAAAATTCATTTCATATGAATGGATGCTATACTTTAGTGATATTCACGTTTACGCATGTGCAGAATCACATGTCAAAATTGAGGAGAGTAGTCAAGGAGAAGAAGAAGCCAGAGCACAAGTCAATTGGGTTGGGTTGGGTTGGGTTGGGTGGGTGGGTGCATGACAAATTGACAATGGCATTGAGCTGGAGCTGGAAGTAGACAAAATAGGTGTCTGTATGCGTGTGCCAGTACTGCTACTCTGCTGCCCGGTCCAAAATGGCTGGGTAAAGTTCCTTCCTTCCCAATGCCCGCCTCTGCCTATCCATCCAACACAGCACTGCCCAGCCCAGCTGTTACGTGTTTGGGAAAGAATAATGTATTTGCCTATAGTATAGTATACATATATGACATATGTACATCAACAAATACATACATAATTTATAAATGTGAGTACACACTGACAACAAAATGTCTACACATTACAGTATACGTACTTACTATACCCGCCTTGAGTTGAAATTACAGGTTTTCTTCCACTCAAATGCCCGAAATATAGTTGCAAGTTTTAGATTACATATTTAATACCAGTTAAGTTAGGCAGTTACTTAGTTAGCACTGCCATGTCATCTATTGTTGGGTATCCTTTCTTTTGAAAAAGAAAGAGCTAAAAGAAAGAGCTAGGCTGCAAATGCTATTGTTGAGTATCCTTGTAAAACTAGTGTGAGAGACATTCGGAAGATTGGAGATGCCTCAGACGGTGCATACAGAAAAACTGAATTCCATACATGTTAATGTCAATGATTTTAGCATGTAACCAAATCCAATTTCAGTTTAGCAGTGATTGTTATTACTGCTAAACTAAAAGAAACAGTTTTGGGCTATTCCCATCTCATTCAGTAATTAGTAATTACTGATAGTCAATATAGGGCCAGGGCAACGGACTCCGGCTGACGCATGAGTTAAAATAACTAAACAATAACGAAAGTATATCATCTTCATTATAAACTCACATTTCCATTGGTCATATCATATGACACACTGCTTAGAGCATTATATTTCATAGACAAAAAGGAGATAATCAAATTCTTGTACATATAACGTTGAATCAAACTGAGAAGAAAGCATAGAGAGCCCTACTACTTTATTCAATCCCCAATCCCCAAACAAAAGGAAACTTGGGGTTTTTTTTTCTTCTTCTTTTCCTTCCTTGTTTTATTTGGTTACAGATTAAGTTTACTAGCCAAGTACCATGAGTGCATAGCAAGGCTGCCAAAGGCCATGATGTTGGCTAGAGATGATAACCCATGAATCATCCCAAATTTCTTATTCATGGCTGCTAGTTTTGGGTTTACCTTTGCCACTTGCACATTTTTCGACCATCCAACTTCTTCCCCAATGTTCTGTTCCCTCTCCACCTTATGCCTTTGCTTCATCATCTGCACCACAATTACAATTAACAGAGCACCATCACATGCTGCTATACGTTTATGTGCAATCAGAGCAGTTTCTAGTTATGATCGAAACAAATTACCAGTCTCATTGTTATATGCGTGTCAGCTACTAACGAAATGTAACCAAATAAACACACAAACAGGTTTTTATTATCATATATACACATGTTTGGTAAAGCAAGCACTAATTTGAATTTGAACCTAACACACAGAGTCACAGATTGGTTTTAGTTTTGCTTGTCGAGAGACAAGAATGAAAAATCTGGTAGCTAGGCTAATATTTTGTCAAGTTATGGAATAAAATGCACATGATTTAGCAATTATCAAGTAGCAAGTGGAAGTGGCAAGTGGCAATTAGCACTCAGCAAGTAGCAAATAGCAAGCAGCAAGTAGAAATTAGCAAGGAGCAATTAACAAAGATACATTAAAAGAAGGAAAGAGCAGAGAGTAAAAGTCACCTCGACGGTCATGGGTGTGAAGACGAACAAATTGGTGAGATTAAAGGCCAAGGAAGAGAGCAAAAAGCCGAGCTGGTACTTTTCAGCAACAGAAGAAGAGTTCCAGGGATGCAAATACCCAAACGAGGCTACTGATACTGCACAGCAGATCCCCACCATTGAGAAATACGCTGGAAACATCTTGCTTTGAAGATTACCAAACTGATGCCTCGGAAGATTCCTAATTTCAATAATAACCACAAATCCCATCCCATCCAATCCAAATCAATTTCCTTCCAAGAAAACTGAAAAAAAAATGGAAATGGAAAAAAATGAGGTGAAGAAAATAAAAGGTGACCTACTTGAACATGATGATGCCGCCGATGAAGGTAACCCAGAGAGCCGCACCGAAAGCGGTGGAGAAGGTGAGGAGATGAGCCAGTTTTAGGTAGGTGGAGAGGGTGGGTGAATTCGGACCATCCGATTTGGATCCAAAGGTCTCCGGGGAGAAAATCACTCCGATGGCTAAGAAAGCCACGGCTGCTAGGAATCGAGTCAACCAAGCCATCTCGCTCTATTCAAATTTTGCAAACCCAAAGGCTTTTTTATTTTTCAGGGTTTTAGTGGTTTTGGAAGGAAGACGAGAAGACGAGAAGACCACCAAACCCAACAACGAACGATTGAACTCGATACAAGGACTCCGGACCCGTAAGCAAAGCTTACCAACTAAGTACTGCCAGTGCCACCCAGCCTCACTCTTCTCTTCTCTTCTCCCGGAGTTGATTGAAATTGTCGTCGAATAAATGGAATGGGTCTTACTCATTGATGACCCTTGGATTTACCAAACTTATCCAGCGGGCGGTTGGTGATTCACCTAACACAAAGTTTAGTTATCATGGGCTTCGGTTCGGGCTTCGTGTTGTTCGTCTTCTCTCGTAGGCAGTGACACGTGTTCAATATCCGTCATGCCGTAGATTCCACGTGGAGCACTCACGCAATTTAGTCCTCCCTCCCGCCACTGGACCAAAATCACAATATAGTTTGAGTTCCGTCCCTTCTCTCTCCCGCTTTTAGTTACCAAATATGATCACAAAAAATATTAAATTAATAACCTTGTTTTTTTGGCCAAGCATTAATAATAATAGTCAATTCATTTCGTTTGCCTAAATACTTCCTCCACAAGTTTTGTTTTAGTTTTAGGCTCTTGAATCACTCATCATCACACCTCACCTTGTTCTATCTTCTTGAGGTTAGATTAGGTCAGGCATTTGGTTTGTTTTTTGTTTTCATTTTGGGTGTGAGAATGTGAATGTGAAAATGTCTCATATTGGAAAGTTATAAAACCTTTGCAAGGGCTTATGTGTTTGGGCTACTTCTCAGCCCTTAATAGGTTTCTCAACTTTTCAATGTGGGACATTTCACTTTTATATTCTCACATGCCCCCACACATGGAGATGTATATTAGTTCGAAACCAATACAATTTTACCAATCCGCATATGATCCAATATAGATTGAATTACGATTTTTTCAATACAATCCGATTCGATCCAATCAATATTGAATTGGATCGGAGGTGATTGCACTGTTAAACAAGTGCAAGGTCATGATTGCACTGTTAAACAACCACAAATACTCATTTGGGCTCCGGACAGAAATAGCAGATAACGGTTTCATTATGGGTTCGGACTTGTTATCATTTGGGTTTCTGGGCTCCCTTCTCGTAGGCAGTGACACATGTTCAACATCTGTCATGCGGTAGATTACACGTGGAGCACTCCCACAATTTAGTCCTCCCGCCACTGCACCAAAATCAAAAAATGAGAAAAGAAAACAGAATTTGAGTTCCCTCCATCCCTTCTCTCTCCCGCATTTTTTTTTATAGATAAACCAAAAACAATAATATAATAATAATTTCATTTCCCCCAATTAGTCAGTCTGTCTTCCTCCCCAAGTTTCGTTTTGGGCTTTTAGCGAGAGACGACAGAGCAGAAAGAAGCATTTGTCTTCTCCAGCCTTTGAATCACTATCACACCTCACCTTGTTTTATTTTTCTAAGGTTAGGTTAGGTTAGGGTAGGCTTTTGGGGATGAATTAGGTGTATAACTTGTGAGAGAGAGAGAGTGTTGAGATTCAGATTTCAATGTCGGAGGGCAATTCTCCGTCGAAAACGTTTCTCGGCGTCCGTTTCATTCTCTTGGGATTCGACCCCCTTCACGAGCAGAAGGTCCTCCTTCCTCCCCTCTCTCTCTCTCTCTCTCTCTCTCTCTCTCTCTCTCTCGTACAAGTTACAAGTTAGAAATTTCAAATTTCCATGTATTACAGGTATATGATGTTATGCCCTTGTTCACTTTTGTGTTAATTGATATGGCGTAGGTTCGATCTAAGCTTGTGGGTTGTGGCGCGGTGGATGTCGGCCACTATTCCCTGAATTGCAGTCATGTGGTTGTGGATAAAACTGTGTTTGTAAGTCGATTTTCTTGTCATTGCTTCTCAAGTTACACTTTTGACGTTTTAAGTTTATGCTACTATATGTTTGCTCCTACAATTTTTGTTATTATTGAAATTTAATACTGTTTTTGCATTGGAATTGTACGGTGCGTAGGATGATCCCATATGTGTTGCTGCCCGAAATGACGGCAAAACACTTGTCACGGCTTTATGGGTTCATCACAGTTTTGATGTCGGAGTGCCCGTTGAGTCTACTTCTGTGAGTTTTCTATCCCCTCTTTCTCACTCTGATTTGCCTTATCATTTTACAATCATACCATTCATTCTGCCCCTTTATTTTGTTTTTCCGAATCTAGCTTCTTCAACATGTCCCCATTCCCAGTGACGCTTGCCACTTATTCATTTGACTAATACTGTAAGCTAAGCAATGTTTATTAAGAACGCATAGCTTTAAAGCATTTTCACGAAATCCGTATATATTACTATTTGCATACTGTTTTGTATTTATAATAGTCGTTTGCACAGATTATATACAGACCTCTTAAAGATTTGAATGGTATTCCGGATGCCAAGAGTTTAATTGTATGCTTGACTGGATATCAGCGACAAGATAGAGATGACATTATGGTACACATTTCTACTTTTTTGTAACTTCTGATACAGGCCCTATTGGAGAGTTGTTTCATGAGAGTACCCTGTCTCATGATTTCTTTCTGTTTTCTTTATCAGACAATGGTGGGTTTAATGGGTGCTCAATTTTCTAAGCCCTTGGTGGCTAACAAAGTCACTCATCTCATATGCTACAAATTTGAGGGTATGGTTTTCTTTTATTTCCTGTGATGAATTCTTCTTCAGCTCTTTACATTTTGTACTTCTATGTCAAAAGTGCTTAAATGGTATAGAACAACTCGTTGTTATATCTGAAGGGGAGAAGTATGAACTTGCCAAGAAAATCCCAAAGATAAAGCTGGTCAACCATCGCTGGTTGGAAGATTGGTAAGTTCATGTTTTCTTCATTCTCTTATGTTTTCAAATTCTGATATTAGGTGATGTGTTTTCAGAATGTTACAAAAAGAAAAAGTTGCCACCACTATGAATTATTATTATTTCCGATCTAAGATCCTTTATAAATGCTTCAGCTTAAGGGATTGGGCGCTCCTTCCTGAAGATGATTATAACAAGAGGTGAGTTGGTTGTGTGTACACTTTGGAAATAAATTGTTCTTTATAGGTCTGCCAATGTTTGTGCTGAACTCTCACTCTCTCTCGACAGTGGCTATGAGATGGAGATGATGGAAGCTGAGGCTAGAGATTCAGAAGATGAGGCTGAAAACACCATTATGAAGCAATCTGGGGGGAGAAACATGCATAAGAGTCCTCTTAATATAAAAAGTCCCCCAGCAACATCTGCGATGCCTAAGTCAGAAGGAAACGTGCCTAAGGTTCCCATGAATTTTTATAATGCTATGGACCATGTATTGATTCCTCAGAATGAGAATAAATTAGGTCAAGCCTCAAGCTTTTCTAGTGCTTATGTTTCCAACGGAGTAAGCTGTCAGAATGCATGCAAATTTAGGGATGGTACAGATGGTGAGCTAAATGACCTACATCACAGAACTCCAGATCCTAAGGTGAGAGATGATTTGACATCTAATTTTGGAACTGCTGAAACGCCTGCTCATTCTGCTAGGACCCTAAGCTACTCAAGGCAAACCCCATTGAAGTCAACACTTCCACTGCACGTGGGAGATAAATCAAGCAATGGAAGTGTGTCTTCTAAAGTACCCATTTGCAAATCAAATGCCAATTTTGGTTTAGCCTCTTATACCTTTAAGGCAGATCAAGAAAATAACAAAATTGACTCCAGTTGTGTTGAAGTCCCCTTAAAAGGAATTCATTCACAGAATGGAGAAGAATCAAGTGGTATATTGCCTCGGAAAAGGACGATGGATCTTTCTTATGGTAGCTCCAAATCACAGAAGATGAATCATGATGCAGAAGCAGGCATTATTTGTAGTCCTTCATCAAGTGATAAATCTCCAAAAGTAAAGCCAACATCTATGGTTGATGGTTCATATGAGACTACTAGCCATTATGTCATCAGAAATGATGACCGCTCTCTGGATAAGACTGGCAATTTGAGTGCTGTAGAAAGCTCATATGCTGGTATTTCACCAACCAAATCATCTACTGTTATCCGGAAGCCATTGGCATGTGATCTGCCTTTCTCTGCAACTGTGACCTCTGAGACAGCGGAAGATGGAAATGGCAACAAGAAAACACCTCTAACCACTTTTCAAAGATTAAGAAAGTCCAGCTTATCCAGCAAGCCTGGTATTGTAGATTGTGTTGTGGAAAAACTGACATTTGCAGTCAGCAAAACAGTGGAACTGCAAAATCAGCATCAAGATGTTGAGGGTCTGTCTTCAAATAACAAAAAGTCAGTGACTAGTAATTCCAACGACCCTGCTAGTTTGAACTTGCTTAAAGATGGAAATAATCACTTAGATACAAAATCAGTAAGCAAGAGGATGATTTCCAAGAAGATCCTGGTTTCTAGGCCTAAGTTAACTTCTGCTAACCAAAAGGGGTCTGTGTGCTTAGGTGAAGATGCCTCTTTAAATGATACCACTTTTCATTTAAATTCAGGGGACCATGAGAAATCCCCTGGTGCTATGAAGCTTGACATGCTTTATCCAGGTGCTGCTGCGGAACCCCCAAAGGAGGTGGAGGGAAAAGATGTTACCATGACTGCAGATGTTGCTGAGAATAATGTTCAATCTATGGATGATGAAACTGAGGCTCCTGAGGAAGAAAGTGAACATAAGTTAAAGAATGTACTTCATGAAGCAAAGGCTATAGGGGTTCAATCCACAAGTAAATGTGTCACTACCAAAGAGAAATCAGAAGGGATGCAGCAGATATCGGATCACTCTGATGCCTGTGTTCATGGTGATGCAATGGCCTCAGCAGAAAATACAGATGGAAATGAACGAGAAACGACAGTTTCTGACAGGATTTCCTTGCTGGTTGAGTCAAGCTCAGAAGGAGACGGTGTCAAAGGAAAGAAGAACAAAGGGAAAAAGCGTGATTTGGGTAAAACCAAGTTTAAAGCTGTTCCTGCTGTGGCTGATGTCATGAAACCTAAGAAATTTGTCTCTGAGGAAGATACTCAGAATGAGAATATTGGGGAGACACAGAAGGAACCGGAAAAAATAGTAGGCAAATCTAAGCGCCATAGTGTGCCCAAAAATAAGTTAGAGAACTCTTCCAAAATGAAGGAAAACAGGCCAATTGTTTGTGGGGATCAATCTGTAAGTACGGCCGAACAGCAGGCAGGAAAATCAACGGAAGATACTCAGAATGAGAATATTGGGGAGACAGAGAAGGAACTGGAAAAAATAGTAGGCAAATCCAAGCGCAGTAGTGTGCCCAAAAATAAGTTAGAGAACTCTTCCAAAATGAAGGAAAACAGGCCGATTGTTTGTGGTGATCAATCTGTAAGTACGGCCGAACAGCAGGCAGGAAAATCAACGGTTAAATCTAATATAACTCCATTGAAGATAAATCATTCATCTGTAGAGATCAGTCCTAATTCTTCAATACCAGAGGGGAAGGCTCCAAGCAACATTAAAACTGAACCTGTATGGTTTATTTTGAGTGGGGCCAAATTTCAAAGAAAGGACTTTCGGCAAGTTATCAGGTGTTTGAAAGGAAGATGTTGCCGTGATTCTCATCACTGGTCTTACCAGGCAACACACTTCATAGCTCCAGGTCCAATAAAGAGGACAGAGAAGTTTTTTGCTGCTACAGCATCTGGAAGGTACATACCTTATATCATTACTGAGGCCCTTAAGGTCCTTTTTCTTGAGATGTTTTGGGTCAGCTAATTGAATTTTTCCAGTGCAAATGGATGGTTTAATGTATTCTATGTGAAGTGCAGGTGGATTCTTAGGAGTGATTATTTGGCAGCTAGTAATCAGGCAGGAAGATTTTTGGCAGAGGAACCTTATGAATGGCACCAGAATGGCCTTAGTGAAGACGGTGCAATCAATTTGGAGGCTCCAAGGAAGTGGCGGCTCTTGAGAGAGAGAACGGGCCATGGTGCCTTCCACGGAATGCGCATTATCATATACGGTGAATGTATTGCACCACCTT
Organism: Prunus avium; assembly: GCF_965620075.1. NCBI lineage: Eukaryota > Viridiplantae > Streptophyta > Magnoliopsida > Rosales > Rosaceae > Prunus > Prunus avium. Next base: position 40,192,508 of record NC_142291.1, read on the forward strand.
TGGTATGTGATATTTCCAAATTTAGTTTCATGTTTTACATTTTTCTGATGCGGAAGCCTTAAATTTTGCCAAAAAAAATTAGACATCTTTCAGAATTTTTTTTTTCATACGGATGTGGGATATTATTGCCTGAAATGGATTGAAAGCTGACCAGATAATAAGTTTTGTCCTGGTTGATTCATAAGCCATTGTTAACCAGTATATGCATAATGCACTTCTCATCTTCAAACAGGATACTCTGAAGCGTGTTGTGAAGGCTGGTGACGGGACAATATTGGCAACTTGTCCTCCTTACACTCGATTTCTCGACTCGGGGGTTGACTTTGCCATTGTCAGCCCAGGCATGCCACGGGTTGATATGTGGGTACAAGAGTTCTTGAAACATGAGATACCTTGCGTTGCAACAGATTACTTGGTTGAGTATGTGTGCAAACCTGGGTACCCACTTGAAAGACATGTGCTGCACAATACTCATGCATGGGCAGAAAATTCGTTTGGGAGGCTGCAGAGGAGGGCAGAAGAGATTGTCGAAGACGTTTTTGCACCTCAGGATAGTTCTGGTAGTAGTGATATACCTTGCGTGGTTTGCGGATCTGTAGAGAGAGGAGAGGTGATGCTGATATGTGGCAACGAAAGTGGTTCTGTTGGCTGTGGGGTTGGTACTCATATGGACTGCTGCAATCCGCCACTTGAGGATGTTCCGGAGGGTGATTGGCTTTGTCCAAAGTGTAGTCGGAGCAAAAACAGCACCAGCTCTTCCAAGAAAAGGAAAAAGGGTTAGAGCAAATGATTGTTCACTCATCCCGGGTGCAATTTAATTTTGGTTTTGTAGATTAAGTTATGGAGTCTGTAGATTGATTAGCAATGCATTATTGTCAATTGCATCCTTTTTTTTCCTTTTCCTTTTTTCTGTTTACAGTTGGAGCCTTATTATTAGTGACTTGTATAGGGGGTGTTGAAATTACAGTTTAATTTCGGAGGTGTGATTGTACGATGGCTTGATATGATGAATGCACAAAAGTTGTTTGTGCAGATGCTCTAACGCGCAACGTGGGAAAGGCAGTTGTTTTTGGTTTATGCATTGTTGTCAATGGCCGGGTCGGGCTAGCCCAGCCTAAAGTTTATGTGCTTGAGCTGGGCCGAATTTAATGAGGAGAGATAAAATATCAGGCTGGGTCGGTACAAATAATTCAAAGCTCAGGCTCATTCTAGGGGCTTCGGCTTTCTCAAGCCTATTGAGTTAGATCGAGTTGGGTCGAAATGGGCTTACTACATTTTTTTATCCGTATTTTTTGTTCCTCTTTTCTTATCTTCTTTTTCTATGTTTTTACGTGTTTCCTATTTAACTATATTTATATTCCCCCCTTTTCTATTTTTAATAATGTTCATAATTCCCTTAGGCAAAAATAATTAACAATCCAACATTCATCAACGAAACTCCAAAATGCAGCATTCATTAACGAAACTTCAAAATGCAGCAATTCACTAATGTAACCCCAAAATGCAAAAATTCATTAATGAAACCCTAAAATGTGACAATTCACTAGTAAAGTTCAAAAATACGAAAATTTATTTGCGAAACTTCGAAATGCAAAAATTTATTTATAAGCATCCAAAATGCAAAACTTCATTGGTGAAACCCCAAAATGCGAAAATTTATTAATGAAATTCTAAATTGCAAAAATTCATTTGTGAAACCCCAAAATGCAACAATTCATTTGTGAACCTGGAAAATACAAAAATTCATTTGCTTAACACCATATGCGAAATTTCATTTGCTAGACCCCAAAATGAGAAATTTCATTTCGAAACCCAAAATGCGAGAATTCATTTGCGAAATCCCAAAATATGAAATTTCATTAATGAAAACCACTCTTACTCCTCGCCTTCCCTTGTCTTCTCTTCGACTCAAATGCCTTATTGCGTCCAGGCTTGAGAAATATTATGGACGATCCATATGATGATGATGAGGGTATTCTCTCATTTTTCTAAATAGTTCAATAATATAACAAATTAATTAATAATAATTCTGAAAAAGAATAGACTAGAGCATAAGAGTAGTGTACTGATTCGTAGATCAAAGTTAATAATTTAAAAAATAGTATGAATGATAAAAAGTAGGAGGGGTGAGCGAGAAAGTCTCTGACTAGGGAATAGAATAAATAAAGTATAAAGATAATATAACAGTACGGGGAATCAATAAATAAATAAATGGTGCCCTCGTGAGAAGCAAAGCAATGCAATGCAATGCAAGCCCACCCTTTCTTTCGCCGCAAGAAAATATACTTTTAATTAAAATGAAATGAGGAATTGAAAACAATTAATATAGCTTCTGAGGCTGAAATTGTGAATGTGAATGTGAGTGGATCTTACATATATATATATATATATATATATATATATATATATATATATATATTCATGAGCCTGCTGCTATTACCCTGTAAGCCTGTAGCAGCAGACAATCAATCACTAGCAACTTAGCTACGCTGATCATCAAGAGAGATACAGATGTGCGTGCGAGCTAGGCATGTTTAAATTCCACTTCCCCACCAATGGGCAAGTGGGCATTCGTCAGTATTTTAATTTCTCTTTTTGTTTTCTTAGAGAATTGTTTGTTTGTTCTTTTTAATTCATAGCTACGCTGTGGATGCTGCAGAGTCACGCGGAACTAAGAATAATAGAATTCCAGCCAGCAATGGCCACATAGTTTTAGTTTTAGATGGGATTCACCATTCATAGAATTCAAACAGGAAAAAGGTTTTCTTTTCTTTCTGTTTTGAAACTGGCAAAAGTAGGGTTTGAGACAGACACACTGTCACACACAGCCAACCGGCAGCTAATTAGAACATGGAATGGAAGTGGGTTGTCATAATTAGAACATGGGGTGTTTTGCATCACATCATCATATCATCTGTGTTTTTATTTTACCAACCATTTGCAATTTTGCAGAAATCGAATTTCACTACCTACTTTTCACTTTGTCTTAACAAAAGCAAGATGTTAATCAAGAGCGCGATTACAGGCTCGCTGATCGTTGTTTGATTTTCAACGCCCAAGACCCAAGAGCATGTGGCAATTATCCAAATGTCCCTACCCTACGTACGTATCCTCATCAGTTTTTATATAAAGTTTCCATCCATCTCTCTTTCGCAATTGCAAAACTTAGTGCATGCAGATCTTTAGATTATCGATAACTGGAAATCTCATGTGATATAATTGGGATCGTCTTGGGTCATGTGTTTCTTCAAGGTGGAAGCCAAAGTGGAATGAGTGGGAAATGCTACATTGCACCCAACTTAATTATGTGTTAATTTCTTAGTGGGCCCAAACATAATACAAAAAAAATACTATGACATCAAATATAATAATTTAGTGGCCAACGGGGCTTAACTCAGTTGAAATGACATTAACTTGTAGAGAATGATCCCTGTAGTTTGCCTCTTTTTCATTTTCATGATAAAAGGAAGAGACTCGTATTGCAAGGAACAAAAAAATGAACTCTTCCTAAATGCATCAGCGCCATGACTTGTGTAAATGGTCTGTTGGTGTTAGGCAGCCCTTTAATCATGAAAGTGAATCTAATGAGTTATTTTTAGTTCAACTTTAACCACCACTTACATAGCTCACTTTAGTCAAGATAATTATTGTAAATGTAAACATTAATGACTCTATTAGCTTTTTTATTTTTTTTTATAGAAAAAATCGTATTTTATTAAACCGAAAGAAACATTACATGGTAAGAACTATAATGTTAACGGTGGCCTCATTAAAACATTCCCAGAGAAAACAAAACCCTGGGTAAGAAAGAGTACCACCCATTCTATTGACTAAACAGAAGAGTCAAACAACTTATACGAAACAGACAAAAACCTAAAACCCAAACACAAAACCCTTAAAACAACATCTCATCACTACGTAGGTATACTGTTAAAGAAGTCATCCTATGATTTCGAGAAAGCATCATAATTCTTCGTACAGAGTCAAAAATGTAATATGGGTATCATAATAGATCCAACCAATTACCCAACCGCAAAACCATTGAAACACATCCCATCACTATGCATATATTGTCAAAGAAAGCCTCCTATCATCTAAAGAAAGCATTATAGTTCTTTGTACATAGTCAAAAATGCATTGTGAGCATCATAATAGATCCAACCAAACACCAACCGCCACCTCCAATTTTCTTGACCCATAACCCTAGTTGACAAGCAACGGAGATCAAGATTGACCTCTTAGCCTAAAGAAATTTTCGAAGAAAGATCTTCATAGTAGGAACGTTCATTGGTTGCCAAGCCCACAAATGTTTCATAGAAGAATTATTAGGAAGACCTTGGAGACCCCTCGAGGCTGGTCTTCTCCGCCTTGTCAACAAAATTCTCGATACAAAAACTACGCTTACCAGAAAAAACCATGCCACTAACAATCAAATGCCTAAGACCAGTTTCCGCACGCTTTTGATTCCCACTTGGTGCCGCATACTTGTCATCCCCTTGAGCAGAAGAGGTGGTGGTCACCTCCATAGCTTTAAGATGGAGATTGCTAACTAGTGACTGCCTCCTTGGGAACCCAGAAAGGAAGCCCACGTAGTTACCCCACGGAGAACAAAAGAGCAAAAAAAAAAACCGTCATACTCAATACACCAAGAAGAACCCATACAGGCAATCAAAGAAGATTGAGAGAGACGGCATAGAGAATGAGTAAAGAAAACTGGAGAAACCCTAAACCCTAACCGTCAAGGCTCTCATCGCGTGAATGAGAGAGCGACCCCAACTTATTAGCTTTTTTGTTTTGTTCGCTACTCTCGGTGAGTCCAAATCAATTCTTCCCTAATCTAATATCCTCTCCGTGTTACCTATTTTAATTATCGTGTTTTGTATTTAGTATTTATTATTATAAGTTAATAGAGTTTGGTTTTGTTATCTTGTGTTGGGTTTTGAAAGTCGAATTCAACAATCCTCGACTAGTTTATGAGTTTAAACAATTTTTTTTGTTGTGATCTGAAGCCAATTAGCTAACCAGTTCAAATTTATACTTTAAAAAATGCAATGGCAACAGACTGAACTGACATTTTTAAAAAAATGGAAAACGTAATAATGGAAGCTTTCGATGGAGGAGCAGAGAATACAGGCCTTTGGGAATACTCTTATATTTTTTATCTTTGGATTCTTGGATGGATGGTTCATGCTTCATGGTTGTTGATCTCATTAATTCCTAACAACATTCTTAAATATAGTCCTGTCCTCCGTTATTACATAATTAAATTTTACAACAGCCTTCTTTTTTGTTTGGTTTTTCATTTTTAATTGGCGCTTGTCAAGAGTAACCTACAAACACAAACATACGGCTGTAAATATATAGTCCATTTTTATTGAGGGATTCTTTAAATAATTTTATTTGAGGGACACCTTAAGGGTTCCTTACGATTTTTTTTTTCAACGATCGAAACTATCTATTTTTTAAGTTTACATTCATAGATCATTCTTGCAAAAAATTAGACAAATCAAAAACTGTTTCGATATTCAATTGTGTCCTACAAAATCAATCAACACAGTGTTTTAAAGAAAGTACTAAAATTTCAATTATTCAATTGAGTAGTCAAATGGTATTGGATTCAAGTATTTTTTGTAGAGATAATCTACAAAATAGACGGTTTGGATTAGTAATATACAATACGGAATGAGCCCTACAAAAATATGCCTCAAATAAGCTAATTTGAGAAGACCCTTAATAGAAGCCCGCCCTCCGTGTGTGTGTGTGTATATATACCTACCATACATGATCCATATAAAATATATATTGATTTTTCTCTTTGCGGGGTTGCAAAGTAACAATGAAATAATTAACACAGCAGCATTTCACATGGATGCCTGATTAATTTACACAGTTGACAGTGCATACTTTATCTTTGGGAGCTTTTGGGAGCTTTTGTTGCAACGCAAGAAAGAAGAAAGAAGAAAGAAGAAAGAAGAAAGAAAGTAGAAACAAACAAATAGTGCAGTTAATGTAATGTAGTACGGAAGCAGATGGCCATAAACTCTAATGATGGCAAAGGTAAAGGCCGATTTGACATTTCCTTTCAAATCCCTTTGTTTTTTGAACATTGATTTAGACCCCTCTTCTTTTGGTGGCATCGTGTGTTGGCCTGCCCTGCCCTGCCCAGTAAAGCTTTTATTTTTTGTCCCAGAGTTAAACAACAAAATATATCTGACAAACTTTTTCCTTTGTGGTTTGTCCTTTTGGAGTTTGAGTTTTCACCATTCAATAATCACTTTGTATTCAGTACTCACTTAACCCATTGCCCGTTGCTTTGCTATTATGCGGGTGGCTGCACGCTACACGCTGCACCCATTGACATTGTCACATTGCTATGCAATTATGTTGGTGGATGGAGAAAATATACGGGTGGGAATAGAATTCAATCTCATTATACATCAACAACATTCTGGAATATATTCATATACATATCGTATAAGTATCGATAATATCAACGTCGATCATTTCTTGTGAAAATAATTTAAAACCTTAGAGAGTGTTCTTGTAATTTCTAAAACCTCAAGAAGTTTTATGAAAATGTCGAAAGCCTCAAGAGGTGTTGGTGTAAATAACTCAAATTTAAACCTTATAGAAACTCTATATGGTAGTAAGTCACTCATGTATCTTATGATACAATGTATAAAGTGTAAAATATTATAGTAAATCATTATAAATAAATGATTATGGTGTGTTTAATCTTCTTTCATTAATTACTATATATTTTCTACACTCATAGTGTTTGTCAGTTCGCTATATAATCAACTCAAATTAGTTAAACTCATCAAGCAATGCATTTTCTTCAAATTTTTTTGTGATAAAGTAAAATATAATTGACTAAATAAACATGCTCCAAAATTGCAATAATTTTTTTTAAGTTTTTCTTACAATTTATGCTGTTTTTATTCAATTTTTATTGATATCAATAATATCTCAATATTTCTATCGAAATTTCCGTGTTTTTGCACTAACAATATTTCCAAAATCATCAATATAATATTTTAGACTTAGGGTGGGAAAAACGTTCCATCCTGTTTCTCTCACTCTCTCCCTAAACCGTAAAGAAAAAATTGTGGCCTCCTCCCTCTCTCAGAAAACCGAACCCCAACAACAACAACAAAACGCGAACAGAATTTTTTTAATTGAAATGAATTTGAAAAAAGAATATAAGCTAAACCGAAAATTCAAATGTGGAAAATTGGGTACTGAAATTTTTGTACATGTAGTACTAGTAGCAGCAGCAGTTACAATAGAACATGGAAAAGGGTGACAAAATTTCCCGGCAAGTCTTGATATTATCTTTTTTTGTACACACTACAGAGAAAACCAAATGAAGCAAGATTCTCCAGCCCGCCGGTAAAGTTGGAAATTTTCAAGTCCAAAAGTCTTGCATGGATGAGCGACTATCGTCGTCTATCAGCAGCTCAATGCCTCATACTTAACTGTAATTGGGCGGTTAAACCCAACCTGCGACAGCAAATTCCCAACCACCGCAATGTCTCGGCAAAACACCCCTTGGAACGACGCCGCTGCTGCTTTAGCTTCCGATGACGACGAATGCATACTATGATTATTGATAATATTATTGTTCATACTGTGATTATTATTCCTATTACTAGAATTGGAACAACTAGAGGAGGAAGAGGAGGAGGATTCAATAAAAGACTCTTGGGTTTGAGTTACTTGCAGTTGCATTGCAGCTGCTGCCTGAGCTGCTCCAAGTGCAGCAGCAGCCTTCTTTCTCTGTTTCTCAGCAGCCTCCTCTTCCATGATGGTTGTCATCACGCTCGAATAACCCTTTTGCAGCAATCTGTAAAGCAACAGAGCTGACATCTTCGCTTTATCTCTAATTGAATCAACATCCCGATCATCCGCCAGCTCACAACGGTCAATGAAAATGGTGGCCTTATCGGGCTTGTGCCTTAAACACAGCAGCAAATGCGCCCTCTCTAACTCGGACCTCGAACAGCCACGCCGCAGCCCAATCAAAGCATAGTAATCCACATTCCCTGTTTCCCCAGAAGCCACCCTCTGTTTCAGTTGCTGTATCTTCGTCGTCAGCACACAGAGCTTCCCGGGAATCTCCCTGTACCTCACGTTGTGTCGCTTCCAGGCCGGTCCCGCAAGCTTCCGATCCCTCAAGATGGCATTGTACAAAAGCTTCAAGTGCTCCAGGTCATGTAAGCAATCAGGCAAACACCTGATCGTCTCAAGAAGTGACGCTCTCGTATCCAGTGCTTGTATGCAACTCGGCTCAAGAGCCAAAGTCCGATTACAGTCCGCGATGGCCTCCGCGATCCGACCCGCCGACCGGTAAGCCGAGGCGCGCTGCATGTAGCACTCTGCCAGAAATCCCTGTGGGGCCCCACGGCGGCCGTCGACGATTTTAGTGAAGTGGCGGATGGCCTCGGAATAAAGGCCAGCGTCTAGGGCAGCAATTGCGGCCGTACGGCGGCGAAGGAGGAGCTTTATGTGGCTGAGGAGGTGGGTCACGGTTTCCGACTCGGTTAGGATCCGAGGCGGAGTGGCGGGCGCGTTGGCGGACGAGATGATGTCGTCTGAGAGATGGAAATTGGACAGGGAGAAGCTATCGTCGGACCAGCATATGCTTTCGCGGCGGAATGCGGCGGTGGCAAGTCGTTTTCCGGTCTGGAGGAGAGCCATGGCATCCTCCATTAGGCCCAGGTGGCAACACGCCTGGCCGAGAACCAAGTACCTGTGTCCATCAAATACATCGCACTCAATCAACTCAATTTGCAAAGTTTATTATTTTTCTCTAATTATTACTTGATTAAAAAATAGAAAGAAGAAATGGTGAAGGAAAAGATTATTCAAAATTTATAAGACTAGACGACTAAGGCTAAAGGGGCACACACACCGCATGTATATATTTTATAGGGGCACATGGCATATTGGGGAAAAACAGCTTTCTAAATAGTGTGAAAAGGTTTCAAATGTGAATGTCAATTGGATTATTTTATAATTTTCAAAAATGGTTAGCTGGCCCTGCAAATTTGGAAGTCAAATTTCTGGAACACAACTGGATTTCAGTGTTGTTGCCCCAAGTCCCTAACACCTCTTTCTACAAAGTTTTTAGTAAAACAATTGCAAAACAAAGAACAACAACACAAACATGTACCAAAATTTTGAAACAAAGTATTATACATATTGTAGGGAATTGTTGCTCTTCTGAGAAAAGATGTAAGAAGCAGTGGTAGAGAAGAAGAGGTACAGAAAATAGCATTTAATTTTTATGGCTGGTTAGCCTGGCAGTGCATTTACTACTCTACTGGAAACGTATAGTGAATAGTTAAGTCATAAAAAGCTGAACCCAGAAAACAATTTTAAAAGGAGGCCAGGCAAAGGCAAAGGCAACACAACACGCAAAGCAAATTTGCAAAACCAATGGAATGGAGACAGAAGATGAGAAGAGAGGAGGAATTGGAAATTACCTCCATTGCCCTTCCTTTTCGCAATTTTTACAGAGGCCTGCCATGACCTTCTTTTTCAAGTCGGAGACAGAGAAACACTTGAAGGAAGGATCCCGATCCGGCGAGTCACAGGAGGAGTTGGTGTTAGATGAGAGAAGCTTGACTCGCTCCCTGGAAAGCGGCTGAGAGGAAGAGTCGGAGGCAGAGTCGTCGGATGCCATTTTGAGGCTGGGAATGTAGTCCTGAAGCATATCAGCCACGTCCTTGAAGCGCCTGAGATAGAGCAGAGACCTGGCTTTGAGTTCAAGGGCTTGTTCCAGGCGAGGCGAGATGGCCAGAGCCGCGTCCAGGAGCCCCACAGCCGAAGCGATCTCGCTCTGTTCATGAGTCGCAATCAGGCTTCTGGCGTCTCTCATATACTTTTCCACAATCTGGATGGATATTATTATCAACCAAACAAACAACACTAACATCATTCATTAGCTCTCTCTACTTAATATTGGATCCTAAAAATTAGAAATGAATCCCCATTTCATTTGGATTAATTTGAGAAGAAGATGAAATTGATGCCTGATGACGACAAATGGCATTGGCACCTTGATTGCAGCAACAATGAACTAAGAAATTGAAGATCAAAGACCAAAGAGGAGTCAAAGAGCATACCTTTCTACTGCTAAGCCACCAGTGCTTCTTCTCATTGGAAGACAGACAAGGAGAAGTAGCAGTCATTCTTCTTCTTCTTCTTGTTAATATCTTGTAAGGGACTTCACCATTCACCATTCAACATTCACCATCAACCCTCCCCCCCCCCCTCTCTCTCTCTCTCTCTCTCTCTCTCTCTCTCTCTCTGTATCCCCTTCAAACAATAATACACAATTCTTTTCTCTGCTCCTGCTCTAATTAGACAAGGGAGAGGAGAAATATCTAGTTATATATGTAAGAAGAAGAAGAAGGAAAAGATAAAGATAAAGAGAAGGATACAGAAATAGAATGGAAGAGGATTTAGAATCTGCAGGAAATTTTGAGGAGTAAATATGGGAAGAAGGAGGTGTAGAGAAGAACAAAGCTCTTAAAATAAAACTAAAAAATTAAAAATAAGAGAAAGAGAAAATGCCAGCTTTGACCTTATACATACACTCTCGTAGAGAAACAAGTAAAGGAAAGGAAAGCCTTGATCCTTCAACTTAATAGCTGGCACCAGCCACTCACTGCACAGCACAGTATTAGATTCTCTCTCAAGTCTCTAGCTAAGCCTACTATCTATCAGAGCCTATGACCAAAATTACAAAAATACTGACTAAATTCTCATCTCATCAACATTCAACATTAACCCACTGGGCTGCAGCCGGTGAGTGCATCATTGTGACTGGATATACCCGGTCAACCATCACGGGTCCTTCCTTGGGTTCAACTACTGGGCGCAAAAGATTAAACGCCACCAAATTTGCCCCCATAACCTAAAATAATTAAGTAAATGATTACTATACTTATTTGTATTTTTATTAGATAAAGCTAGAGAATTTTATCGAGGAAATAAACATGCAATACTCCCCAAAATAAGAATAAGTTTAAGGGGATTATGCGACTATCTCTAAACATAAAGATTTGATGGTAATCTAATACAATTTTAGTAGATTTTAAAATTAAAATAAAAAGTCTTTCCAATAAAAAAGTATAATGAACACAGTACTCCATTTATTTGGTGGTAAATAAACGCGGGACTTGACTCCTTAATTTATGTGGTTGGTTAACTAACTGGGCAGAAATGTGACGAAATGTGGTGTTTAACTTTTAACCTAAGAAATGAAAACTTTCCTAAATTTGTACCTATGAAAATGTCACTGATAGTGTTTCTTAAAGTTGAAAGAAATTAGCATTGCCTTTTTCTTGGTATTTTAAAAATTACCAATGTATTTTTAGGGTTTACTAATTATTCATTGATTTAGGGTTTCATAGCCAACTCTGTGTATAGATTAGATAAAATGATTAAATAAGTAAACCCTAAATCAAAGAATAATTAGTTTGATGACGTTGAGTATTTGATTAATTGGTTAGCTAGGAGGTTGTTAAGAGAAGCCAGCTTATGTATTAATTTAATCTGGCAGATAAAACTAAAAAGTAATGTGGTGTAGGTGTTTATAGATGGTTGGAGATTTCAAACAATTTATTCCTCTCTTAATTTGTTAATCCCTATAGCAACGTTCATCTCTAACAATCACGCTTTATAATTGGTTAAATTATTCAACAAATGCTTACCAAATATGTTACATGTGCGTGTGGGATAGTGTGATATGTGTAAGATGCTTTCTTTTTTTGGGCCAGAGTGTAAGATGCTATTTCAAACGCTCAATTCATTTACTAACAAGTTTTTATGGGAAATAAATAAAATATTTATACAAATAGCAACTTTTATTTTATTCAAATTATTATGATTCTTTCCCTTGTTTGGACTTTGGACTTGGGACTTTGGATGGGACGATTGAGGATAGGTAGTATAATAGTGAATAGATAAAATGAAGAGGGAGGAATTAGTATTATTGGATAGGATTGGATTGGATTGTTATTTATTTATTTAATTTTAGTGGGAGAAAGTAGAAAGTGACTCTTCCCTTGTAAGCCACAGGAATCATGCTTTTCCTTTTGGGATTTTTGCTTGCTTTGCTTTTGTTTTTGTATATATATATATATATATTTTATTTTTTTTTATTTTCACCCACAACCTCAACCACAACCACAATCCATCCACATTGATTAATGAATGGAATGCACATGAATATGGATAGATTGCCAGATGGGTTTGTCTTAAAGCCCTCTCTAACTTACCCTTTCCTTTTCCTTTCCCTTTCCCTTTCCCTTTCCCTTTCCTCTGCCCCCACCAAACCCACAACAAGCAAAGCACCCTCATTCATTCTTTCCATTCCAGAAACAACCCTCTTCCTCCTACAATCTCGTGCTCTGCTCTTGCCCACGTCACCATCTGAACCTAGCCTGTATCCACGTGTTATTTCCTTATGTTGGGTCCCACGGTTCAAGGACCACTCCCTCCCATATCCAGACCAGATCGGCCACAATTCCTTTGTTAGTTTTAATTACTGTACATGGACATTCTTCAATGAGTATTTTATGTTAAGGATTAGTTACATAATCTCAGCGTTGGATTGCATCCAAAAAACCATCAACACATTTAATGAATGCAATCCAACGGCCAACTTTCATAAAATACTTATTAGAGAATCTCTTTTACTATAGTATATATATCATAACTATTCATTTAGTAAATTATTGTTCATATATATTATCTTTGCAAAGAAAATAATCAAATTGAAGATCGTTTAATCATTTATGTATATAAAATAAATTAAAGTTTGGTGTAATAATTAAGATCCTCACGATGAACTGTTCATTTATTTGTTACATATGGTCGGATGGATGATGAATTTGATTGTTGTCTCCATACATGATTTTGAAATGGTAATTTGGAAAATGAACTAATCTGATTTTAAGTTCATACTTATTCAATATATTATTGCAATCCAATGCATGATTATTTGTTCTGTTGTAACTATTATGATTCCCAAGTTGTAGACAGAAAAATTTATGAAGCCTAGAACAGCTGCCAAACAATAAATCAATATGCTCAAGATTATAAAAGAGAAGGCTTCCAATTTCTTACTAGATCTTCTATAATTATGGTATTGTACGTTACCCAAACTAAAATTTATGGTACCATACAGCACCATAATCCCCCACACCACACCCAATTAATATAATAGTAAATTAGTAATACCTAACAGCTTCCTGCGTGGAATGAAAGAGTCCTCCACCTCATAAGTTTGGTTACAATATTCTATCTGAAAACAATTCAATATATACGATCCCAGTTGAACTATAGGTACTTTAAAATTGATGGAAGAATTAATGGGGGGTGGGGGGATGATCAAATACTATTGTCTTGTAATGGGTTGGGATAATGACATACTAGAATAATTAAGCTAAGTTCGTTCCCATAGGTTGGGGACCATTTGGACTCATGCCCAAGGGTTTGGTTTCTTCCACACAAGCACACAAGCACACAAGCACAACACAGATAGATAGAGACGGCTGCAACTCTCTTGTCTTTGTACAGCTAAGAAATCCAGGTTGTAAAACTTATTTGAGACGAAGACGGCCCATTTTATAGGTAGAAATCATTAATAGAATTATACAATATGAAGCAAGCTCTATGACTATGGCATTTGTTATGAACTTGTGAGGTGTCTCGGTGTCTCGGTGTCTCGGTGTCTCGGTGACTCAGTGTCTCAGTGTCTCAGGGTCTCAGTGGCTCAGTGTCTGTCTGTCTTGTGTATTTTCATTTTGGCTAGGTCAATGTAGGCTATTTTATCATCTGGATCTGGTGTTCAAGTCGAACCCTTTGTTTAGGTTTTGCATGAAGCTATATATATATATATATATATATATAGACATTTTTGCAGTGACGTACGGGTTCAAACATTCCCATCAATAATTAACGCAAAGAAAGCTGATTGGATATTCGGCTAATAATTCCATTTTGATGTTTAAATTCCGATTAGAGATATTAATTCCCACAATATTATTAATTTAATATTGCATTAGGGTGGCTGTTAGTGTTTACAACAAACAAACAATGAAACAAACAAAGAAACAGCATCATGATTATTCATGCAATGCAACTTTGCAAATTGCAAAATTGTGGTTAACCATTCTCAAAGACATGTTTGTGTCCAAGGGGGCAATAGTGTTGTCAACTCCTAAATATTCTCTTCTCTTTTCAAAAAACACATAAGCTTATGTTATATTTAATTACATAAGCTTGTTTCTTGTTTATTCCACTCTGCACTTTGCGCATTTTGACGGCATTTAGAATAATCAATCCCCTAATTTATTTAATTTATTATAAAAAAATAATAATACATCTGTGCTGTGTGTGCAGAAGCTCAAGCCCAGGTCTGAGGGGCGCACGTGTCTTGTGGATGAAATTTCACGTGGGGAAGGTGTCCCATGTGCAAAGACGTGCAGCTTTATGAACCCATATTCACCCCAGTTGCCTTGCCTTGGTTTATTAGCTTAACTTAAGTGTGAAATGGCCAACAACGCCAGCCTAATTGGGTTGGGTTGGGTTGGTTCTCTCTCTCTCTCTCTCTCTCTCTGTTGCTTTGCTCAAAAGTGTCGCTGATATTTTATTATCACTGCCTCTGCAAGTCTGCAACCCAACCTTCCAATATTATATAGGACATCCACATCCATCTCTAAACTCACATCCAGGTTCATTGTTCGCTAATAAGTCATCCATCTCTAAACTCACATCCTTTTTTACTTAAAATTAAAATTAATTATGACAATTGTCGATAAACCACGCTTGTACTGTTTAATTAAACAACAGTTGACGAATCTCACATCCTTAAAGTAATTTAAGTAACGACTACTCACAAAATAAAATGTGCTTTTAATATTCTAAAGCATCATTCATCAACCCAAACTCATTAAATTGTTCCGTTTACAATGTCATACACATGCGTCAGAAATGACATATCAATTCAAATTTGGCAAGTATGCATAATAGGTTGTTCAAAATATATAAAATAATTGTTTCTTTTTCAATATTATTATGGCAGTCAAACGATTTCTTTTATCTTTTTGTCCCAAAAGAAGCATATGATTCCACAATAAAGAATTACAAATCAAATGATTCTTCATGAAGCATTTATTTTCTAAACCATTTCCCAAGCTAAAACTTACAATTCATGTCAATGTCTGTTCGATCGTCAATACTGTATCAAGTTTTCTTTTCCATTATATACACACCAATGGCCACTACTAGTTCACCTTGGGGCCTAGCCCTTTTTGTAGTTATAACTTACACATACAACACACATCACAAACTTTTAAGGGTATATATGTCAATTCACATCACAACATGAATTCATCCCAATTTCAAGAAAGTTTTGAGCCCCCTAAACTTTCATATTATACAATATTCCCCCAGTCTTCAATTTTGTCACTATTTTTCGTTAGTTTCAATCACGTACATATGACTAACTTTTAGTGGCATATACATCAGTTGACGAAGCAACAACCCTAATTTTGGGTCTTACACGAAAGGCTGGATGGAAATTTTTATAGTAGGGAATGGGTGAGCCAAACCAAGTCCCAACTTAAAATAGCAAAAGAAAAAACTCTCAATTTGATAAAATAATTTAGAAGAGAAGAGAATATTTAGGAGAGAATTACTCTAAAAAACAACGTATTGATGTAACCCTGTTCGACTGCCATCATTTCACTCGATCTAGTTGCAATAGCCTCAACCCATAGGGCAAAAAAAATATTATTACAATGAACCGCCCGATAAATTACGAACTGTGCTCCCTGAAGACGACTTTGAATTTAGTGGGCATTGTTAAATTTCCCCCCTCATATATATACATATATTAATTTCTACTTGGTGCGGCTAAGGAAGATTTTAACATGAATTATATGACGAAATTAAATAAATATATAACCTTGGACAGTGTCATAGTTTCAAATTTGGATGGTTTGCCCTGGTCGTGACAGTAGCTGATTAGCTCCCAGATTAGATTGAAACCAGATTTAAAGCTGAATCTGATCCAAGAATGAAAGGTTCGCCCAATAATTGGGCACAACATGTGCAAAGTAGTAGGTATGGAGCCTTTGCCGGAGTCATGGGCATCAGAGAGGGCTCATATCATATACAAGTTACAAGAGTTGTGTTTGGAATTTATTTCGAGCCCACCCAGGGTCCACCCCACTGCCCCTCAGCCTTTGGAAAAGAGAACAAAAATTCTTTTCGGATAGTTAGTGCTACTCCTTGCGCTTCAGGAAAACTATTTACAAATTACAAAACAAACTAAATGGTCACATCACAATTTTGGAAGCCAAAGAAGAAATGTTAATTATAATTAATTAGCTCACTGATGACTTTATGTTATAATTAGCTCACTGAGACTTTATCAATTGATTCTTCACCACATAAAAAAAGAAAAAGAAATGATGGATGATGTAAGAAGGAGTTGAATAAGTACGTACGTTGTGGGAATCTGTGGTGTCTCTCATACAGTCATATATACTTGCTTGGGCAATGGCAATGGGCATAGCATGCATTATATATAGCCTCGGTCACTCTCTCACTCATATTCTGCTCATAAATGTCAAAATCAGAGCCATACTGTTATAGTTTTTTGTTTTTTGTCGTGGCTTCCTTCCTGGGGTTTGCATATGCAATTTGCAGCCTCAGTCATCATCATATCCTCATCTGTGTTGCTGCTGCTGCTGCTGATGATGATGATGCACATTTAACATAAGATTGTCCGCAGGATGGCAGGAGTTGCCTAAGATTTGCCAAGCTTGGTGCTTTTCCTAGCTATTTGCATCACATATCGGAAATATATATATATATATATATATAATAATAACATATTATACCATCAAATCTTAATTTCTTATTAATTTTCTGCGTCAAGCTTAAGCATGTGCATGGTGCAGCAAACCCTCATTTACAGCTCATGTGAGAATTTAGATGAAACATGAAAAAAGAGTCTTTTATATGATTAATAGTCTTCTTAATGGATTTCTCATGTGGCCGAAGCTGTCTAATAAATTAATTAAACTTTTTCTAACCGTCTTTGAAATTTCAAATTCTTCATTCATAGCTGAAGTTCGCATACTTCTCTTCCATACTTCTCATGTAGATTGGAATATTTATTAGACATATATATTTTATATACTACAAAAAGTAGAATTGTACGTATGAATTAATTTCCAATGTACGTACATTTGCATCAATCAATTCAATGCTCAATCAACTTGAAATATATATCAAGATTTCTAAGCAACCAAAAGAAAAGAAAAGAAAAGAAGAAAAATCAAAATCTGAAACAATTAAAGGATTGGGGTACCCCTATTTCCTCCTCCTCCTCCTCCTGCTGTTAAGCTGGAAAAGGTCGACCTTAACGAAGGTGTATCCATCCTTTACTCAAAAAAAAAAAGAGTATGAAAATGGTGGTGGAAATGAATTAGGATATATATATATATATATATATATATATATATATATATATATATATATATGTGTGTGTACGTGATGACTTGAGGCCAAGCCCCAGTCACACAAGCAGTTCACAGTGTAGCGGGCTGGAGGGAGACAGAGTGCATGAGGTCACCAATATGAAGTTTGTGTCGTCCCATTGGAATTCTTCGAATTCCAGACCCGTCCACAACGCTAAGGTGCTTGCACACATGAATGTTGATTCGGACTCGGCGTTGAGTGTTGGCGGGGACATATACTTTCTCAAACGCAACCAGTTGCTTGTGAGGAGGAGCCCAGCCGCCTTGTCGTGGTGGGCTAGACAACACTAGCAAAGTGTGAGAACCATCTCGGTTGCCCACATTTCTCACGTCCACATCAAGACCCACGGAAAGTTTGCTGCATTTTGCATGCGTCACTCGGATTGCCTTGCCATAAGAAGAAGAATCGTTAATGGTGGCTGTTGTTGTTTTGTTTAGGGATGTTGTGTGGTGGCGACCGTCAAGAGCGATGGAAACCACAGTGACAAGGGGTACATTATTGGGTATGGTTTGAACAAATTTTGTGTAGCTCAATCCGTGACCAAACGGGTACACCACTGGGCCTTTGTAGAATCTGTAGGTTCTTCCAGGGTATCCTTTTGAAGGGTTTGACCTCATCTCCATGGCTGTCATTGCCAAATTCCTAAGATACTCCTGTGGGTACCAGGTCATAGGCAGCTTTCCTCCTGGGTTTGTGGTTCCGAAAAGGACGCGGGCAATGGCTGCTCCCCCAGCTTGGCCAGGGTAGCCAGCCCATAAGATGCCGCCGATGCGTGGGTCATTGTTAGCAAAAGACACGTCAATTGGGCCACCGGACATCAACACCAAAACGGTTGGGCCTTTAGAAGCCGCAGCAACTTTAGATACAAGGTCTTGCTGTCGTCCGGGTAAAAGCAGCCCAACTCGGTCTCTGAATTCAGCCTCAATGGACTGGTCAAGCCCCATCACCAAAACAGTGGCATCTGCTTGACGGGCAGCGTCAATGGCTGCGCCGAATAGCGTGTCGTTGGCGCAGGCTACATCCGCACAACCCGGCTGGTGAAGGGTCCTACTTGCATATTTCCCTAGTCCTTGTAGGGGTGTAGTGTATCCGCATGCCACACCTTGAAACATGATTAAATATTTGTTTTAATTATATTAAGGGTTTACTTATATAAATAGTAAATTTGTGCTTAATTACTAGTTACCTACCGGCGTAGTTGCCGATCATAGTGAGAGTAGCATCAGAATTGGGGCCAATGACAGCGAGAGTGCGGTGACGGCGGGTGGAGAAAGGCAGCGAGGGCCCGTGGTTCTTGAGAAGGACAATGCCTTGCGTGGCAGCTTCAAGGGCGAGGTCCTGATGGGCTAGGCTGCATACGTCTTTGGGGCCCAATCTGGCATAGGACGACGACGACGACGCAGCTGCATTATCATCAAACATCCCCAGTCTCATTTGGACTGTCACTGTATTCACCAATGCATTGTTGATATCAACCTCCTTCAACAATCCTATTTTAACTGCTTCCTCTGAGTGCACACCCAGGAATGGCCCACAGTCTAAATCCAAACCTGCATGCATATCCAATTAGTTAGTTTTAACTTTTACTTAGGAGATGAGATATATTAATCTAGTCAAGTTTAATTCACCTGCTTTAATGGCATCAGCAGCGGCTTCTTCAGGTGTTGACGTGTAGTGTTGGCTATCATAGAATACACCCACTGAGTCGCAATCAGACACAATATAGCTGCATGAAAACAACAAGTAATCCGTTGATTAAATGTGTGTATGTGTGTGTTGCCGCCCAAAAAAAATAAAAAAATTACCCATCAAGGCGCCATTGAGCGCGTACAGTTTTCTTGAGGAGATTAGGGTCGGCGCAGGTGGGGACACCATTCACTTGGTTGTATGAACACATGACACTCGCCACCTTTCCTTCCTTGACGCACATCTTAAATGGCACATCGAATGTCTCCTCCATGTCCTGCTTGCTAACCTACACGGTTACACCACCCACCCATGCCATGATGCCATGATGCCATGTTAATTTATTCTTATTTTTTTAATAAGAAAATTAGGTGAAAACACGGGAATTAATTACGTACGTATGATGTTAATTGAGAGGGAGGGAATTTCAATTACCCTAGCGTTAAAGTGAAAGCGATCAACTCCGTTCCAGTTATCGAGGTCATAAGCCGTGAAGTGCTTACAGCAAGCAGCCACCTTCAAGCGGTTACCGTCATTGCCCTGTAACCCCCTCACGTAGCTGGCAGCGTATCTACCCACTACTAGAGGGTCTTCACCGGGAGTTTCCTGTCCACGGCCCCACCTAGGGTCTCTCAGTATGTTCACATTTGGGCTCCAAAACGTAAGCCCAGCAACACCCCCGTTGTACATGGCTCTTGCTTCGTCTGACACTACCTGCACCACCACCACCGTCCCAATGTTAATAATATTATATTCATGCGCACATTAATTAATAATTAGTATACTTAGCAAATGCATGTCTACAATTTGTCACTGGAATATTATTCACGAGCCAAATTCATTGAGTTGAGCTTCAGAGTACCACCAGCAACTAGCTAGCTAGCTGCCCAACCACTCCCACTCCCACAGTCCACTCTCTCACTCACTGACTGGAGAGAGAGAGAGAGAGAGAGAGAGAGAGAGGGCATGGCATGTAACTTCTTGTACTGCAGTATATGGGATGGGCTACCCATTGAAAAAGGGCATTACGAACTATAAAAGCATTTGTTTTGTTGGCCCACTTTTTATATCTCAACCTCCAATAAATAATATCCAATTCATTCATTTAAAGTAAAAAGTTTGAGAGTGGACATAAAGCAAGATAAGGATAATCATCATGTATTTACAACTTAATTTCTACTTGTTTATCAACCAAATCTTAATTAAAGTAACTTTCCAATATTTCATTATGGGAAGCGGAATTAAAGTGTATATTTCTTTGTTTTATGTCACTTTTGAATTCTTGATAACGTTTTAATAACAAACCAATGCATATATACCAAATACTCACAACGCCTTGCTTACTTACAAACCAATGCATATACTAACTATTTGATTAAGTGAAACTCACTCTAATCAAATTTCCATCCAATAGATTAACTAACTATGCTTGCTTACTTAGGTTTTTTTATGCGATCGTCACATTATATATATATAATATTACTAATTCATTTATATTATAATACATGTATTTATTTAATAATATTATAAGTAACTTAAGTTCATAAATATCAAGCTCACGTGACAACATCACCGGCATACTAATTAAAAAAATTCTTATGCTTATCATAACAAAAAGAAAGAATAGAACCACCAAAAAAAGCCAACTTCAATTATAGTACTGAAGCCTTAAATTTATAGCTAGGCTAGAAGGACGAATCTAGGAAATTGAAAGAGGAAAGCGAAAAGAAAAAATCTCTCACCCTTCCGATGGCTTCCCACAAAGAGGCATTGAAGGAAGCAGCGGTTGTGATGACTTGAGGGAAGCTAGTGGCCCCAGGGAAGTCCCCACCAAACTTGGTTCCGGGGCCGACATTTGAGACGCCATGAAGTGCCTCGGACCACCATTCATAGCCTTTGATCCCAAGGCGTGGGACGGGCAGAGCAGTATTCACCAGCAGCTTAACCTTCTCTTGCAATGTCAACCTTGCAAGAAGATCCCTCACTCTATCTTGTATGGGCAATGTCACACGGCAAAATGGCAAGTCCTTGGTCCTTGCATCTTTTGGGTTGCAAGCGAATGAGTCGCTGCCTTGGCAACTTTGCTGGAAAACACCCAAAACCAGGAAAAGGCAGATGAGGGATATAGAAGCTGCAGCCATTCTTCTAGCTAGTGTAAAATTGTGCTCTCATCTGGGACTGGGACTGGGACTGGGAGGGGAGGCAAAAGTCATGCGGTATATATAGCCATACGCGTGCTACAGCAGTGCACGCAAGTATGGTGGTGGTATGGAATATTGGATGGATGTTGATGAATGATGTTATATACTCATAATGTTTTTTCAACTTTCTTAGAGAAAAGCAGTGTGTGTGTGTGTGTGCGCGCGCCCGCGGGCGGTGGGGAATAATATCATATCATATCATATAAGTTGGTGGCCAGTTGATAACTTATGAGAGCAAAATTCATAATTGAATTTACCAGCTGCCATTGTAACTTGCAAGTAAGTCAAATAAATAAATTGAGAAGATCAGAAGAGTAGGTTTATGTAGGCCATCCGATATATGCACTCATGGGCAGACGTACATTAGCTCATAAAAATGGATAACCATTGGTCGTCCACTTCCCAAGAGATGTCGGCTCGGGTCCCACGCATAGAGAAATTGTAAGAGTAACGGGTGAAGTTAGATAATCTAATTGCTTAATTGTATCTTGTAGATTAATCTTGCTTAAAAATAAAAATAAACCAAGTAATTTTAAGACTTTCTCATCATCATTTCATAATCATAGTATGGCAAGTAAACCAAGAAAAGCCCTTACTAATGGAAATGATAATATAAAGCAAGGGGCTTTGCTTCCAAGGGAGGTTACTTTTCTATGTATGATTCATGATTGCATTGCATCAGCAAGAACAAAGCAATTAAAAGGAATTTCTTAAATTAAATACTGTCACCAAATAAAACAAATAGAAAAAGAAAGCATTGTATTGTTAACAAAAAAACAAGAAGAAAAAGAATGCATTGTTTTTGTTTTTCTAAAGAGAAAAACAAAAAGAAGAAAGCAGAATTCGGCTAACATTGTATGGGCGTCCTGGACTTTTATATTCTGTTGGTGCAGGCATTTTGTAGATATAGTTGTTGGGTCATGGTGGCATGGGGAAAAGAAGGAACACAGCAACTTGTGTCTAGTCTTTTTAGTGGTAGTGGTACCATAACATATAATATGGATATAGGTATTGAAAAGCTTCTGTCTTGGGAAGATGCCCAACAACTGGACCTGATCTAAGTTTCTCCTTTAATTTCAAGCACTTTTCCCACTTCTATCTTTCTCAGAGTCCAGACACAGTTTTTTTATTTTTTATTTAGGCATATATTATCAATTTCATATTCATTTTCCCATAACAATAAATGATAGAATAGAGTAACATTAAAATCATGATCATGCACCGCCTCAAATAACAGTATATATACAGGGATTTTCCGCTCTGATATCGATTGGCCACCAGTTTTTTTATTTGAACCCGCACTAGGCTAGCTAGCACAGTACATACAGTAGAGTAGCCATGCAGATGCAAATTGCAATGCAGGCAGGCAGGAATTAATGTTTTCTTGACCAAAGTTGTTGTTATGGTGTCATGAGCGCTGCTTGAGATCAGGTTTCACTTGGTCAACGTACGTACGGAGGCCAAAGTTGTTTGTGATTAACTACTAAGCTGGAATTTCAAAATGGGGTCCAACAGAAAGCGGGAGAGAAAGATAACAAGTAATTAATAGGAGGGGGGCCGGGTTGAGAAAGAGAAAGAGAAAGATAATGGCAGACTAGTTGTTAGTTAACTTAATTTGCACTGATGACCCATAGGCAATAGTAATCATGGATGCTAATTAAATTAAGATGTAGTGAGTGCGTGTGTGTGTGTACCTAATTATGAATTGTGTGATTAGAGCTCTGAACAGAAACAAACAAATTAGTTGGGTGGGTGAGGTTAATCAACCGTGGAAGTAACAGGAGAATTGGGAAAAGTTTGTTGAATAAGAAGAAGAAAAGAAATAGATTAATTATTATGTGAGGGTGAGCTCTAGACGATTTTGTTCTATCTCTGTTTTCAAAACTCCTCCCCCTCCTGCTGTGCTGTGCTGTGCTGTGATGAAATATTAACAGCAGCAAGACCCTTCATCAAAATACTCTCATAAATGACACACAAAACAACAACACTAGTTGAACAGATTACACCATCTCATACAGCCATTATCTCTTACAATTAGCTCTAATTAATGATTAATCACATACAATTCATCTTTTATATATATATACTTACTTCAACAACATTCTTAATTAATTTCCGCACAAGGCCTGCCATGCAGATGCAGATGCAGCATAGTCGAAATCGAAATACTTCCATCACTAAAATGGATCTTTCTTATTAGTTCAAAATAACCAATGAGATTTCTTCTTGTCAACCTTCTTCTCCTTAATGGTATCCAAATTTGGTTTCCAAGTACCCTTGCCTGAAAACTGCCTGCTCAAATATTCTGGTCTCGCGTCCAAATCTTCCGGAAGATCAAACTGTGGCATGTACTTCGAATTCGACATCCTCTCCGCACAAGATTCCTTGTTTGGCAGAGCACAAGCTTGTCCAGGATGGCCTGCTGGGCATATCCTAGCAAGGAAAGGTAAAAACCTTGAAGATGACAATAGTGACCTTGATCGTAAAACCAAATTTGCACTTAAAACAACACCATGAATCTCTTGTGATGACAAAGAGACTGGTTTCCCTTGCTTCATTGGCAGCATTAAGTAAACCTTTTTCTTGTCTAGCTCCATATCTGCAGGCAATGGGGTTGGCCTTTTTTCAGAGACAGCCGCTCCGAATTCGACAACCACTTGTTGTGGGTGCTCTAGCATGAGCTCAGCAACTGTTAGGGGCTTGTTGAACTGATGCACCGACCCATCCGACAATATCACTTTTCCGGTGGCACTGGCATGTAATTGCTTGTGCGAGATGGAATTACCCATGAATTATAATTATAATTAAGGGCTCAAGCTCAAAAGATAACTAATTCAAACTACTCTTAGAAGGCAGAGAGAGAGAGAGAACACGAGGTGCATAGGATTTTTTGATGATCAGTTGAAGAAAATCTTTTGTTTTGTGGCGTTTTATATATCATTAGTAGCAAGGTATACGCGTGGAACTGGGAGTCTTAGGCTTTGTAGGACATGTTGGTTAACCAGCTCCATCTTGGTGACGGATACATGGTGGACTTGGTAACTAATATATACAAACACTTAACTAACCAATACAAATTAACAATTGGATGGGGTCGTTGGGTCTGGGGTGGGGTTAGTCCTAATTCATGGAGAGACAAGGACATAGATAATACATTGCTAAAGCTTGCTTCAAGACTCTGCTGGGTTTGATTATATCTGCGGTCACAAATGTTTGAGGTACCCACCCAGCTCAAGTCTGCCAATTCTTGTAGGCCACATATATTTATTTAGTAGAGCCCAGAGGTCAAGGAACGGTTCAACCATAACTAGGTTAAGTTGTTAACTAAATTTCTTTAAATTATTAACATACCTGCGATGACTGAAGCCTAAATCGTAATGAAATACCGAGCTCAAGTTCAAAAGAAAGCTCCTTTTCCTAATTGTAATTATTAGAAACTTTCAGATTACTCTTATAAGTTGGGATCTTTGCAAAAAAAGGATGAGCAATTACCAAGAAAATGCCAAGCAGTGGTGAGTATCTTTCGTTTCTTTTCTGATTGACATTGACGACCAGACCATCAAATAAATTCTTCTAGGCAGCGATCAGTAATGAATTTTTTATAAACATATTTGCAAGAATGCTCATCTCTTAAACACTTCCTATCATTAGAAGATGAAACAAGTCATTTCAGACAAAGTACTATTTCCTTGCTCCAAAACAATAGAAATACGCCAGAGAAGGATTGAGGCCACAAATAAATTTTTTTACAAAGCAGTGGCATTGATATTTCCTTCCACACAAATCCGAAGACAATAAAAGATCCAATTAAAGAGCCTAAATAAAACAAGACTGAATAAAATTTTGAGGTAAGGTGCCACAGGTTGTGATAGTTCAAGGGGCTGTAGTACGTGTTGTCGACCATCCTCCTACTTGATGTATTGAGAGAGCCATTTGAAACCATCACCATACCCCATTTTCCGTACAATGCTGCACATAAATACTTCTAACGGACGGACATTTGAGTCTGTTAGGTTTACCTTGCCCTTGCCAGTGGTGAAGTTGGTCAGCCCAAGGTGGTATCGCAACTCATCCTCTGAGGCAGCATATGGTATGTCAATCTTGTTCCCTAGAATTAGAAAAGGGACATTGGCAAGAGCTTCATCAGAAAGGAGTGCATCAAGTTCCTTTTTTGATTCAGCAAACCGCTCCTTGTCATAGGCATCCACAAGGTACACCACAGCATCTACCTATAAAAAGCAAACCATGTATGTATAACTATAACCCATGTTGGAACCTTTTCCTAGCTGATGAAAGTCCAAGCACAACACAAAAGGAGTAAAGTAATTTCAAACTTAAACATCTATCACAGACCAGAGGTACAAGGTTCTACAACTGAGATGCAGAGCATTAAAGATGCAACACAAACACTTGTGTCCATGCAAAATATTCGATGCTTCAATCAGTTATAGAAAAATGCATAAATTGGTTGTACCAAGCAAGCAGAGAAGTTGAAGGCTCGACCAGGACGAGAAAGAACCGAGTACCAACATGGATTAAACTATGAAATTCTAAATGATGGCAAGGACGAAGCTTTCTTCACCAGATTTCTGACCAGTAAAAAAGACCTATTGCAAGCAGGTTTAAGTTGACACAAGAGAGAGACATTGCAAAATAACGCTGCAGAGACATGACAATAGAGAAATAATATATCTAACCTTTGCATAGTAATCTCTCCAGACCCTGCGAGCAATCTGATGACCTCCCAAATCAAAGGCTTTGAACTTGATTTTCCCAATGCTTAACTCCTCTGATGTTGGATACTGCGTAGGCTGATGCTGTACCAGTCTCTGGAAACCAGTACAACCAACAATACTCAAATTGTAAACTTACCACACAGAAGAAGAGCAATTCATTTGCAAACAACCTAATATTTATATTCGAACAAATCACACTACACTAGCAGCCTATCAGTCTAGCAGCACACATGAAATGAAAATACCACCGTGGATAATCTAATATTTGACTGATTGCTCTAGTTTTGGGCATAAATTTGAATCTTGTTGTGAGCTGCCTGCGCTCTTTGTTGTTGATGTATTGCTTGTGCGGGCGGCTGTGATTAAGTGATGTATAATTTTTGTGCTGTGTGTTTGGTACTGTTTTTGGGGAGAAGAGAAAACTAAAGATCTCGTAATTGTAAATCTAGCTGCTCAATTCTCTTTCCGAGGCAATTCTATTTACAATAAATAATCTAATCCGAAATAGGAAAATTAAAGCATAAAATGAGAATTTAAAGGAGAAAAGGGGGCCAAGGAAGGAACCTCGTCTTTCAACATGTGAAGCAAGGTGGTCTTGCCGGCATTATCGAGGCCAAGGAACAAGATCTTGGCCTCTTTCTGCCAGAGACCCAGGGAGGCCAGCACACCGTAGAACCAGTCGAACAGAAACATGCTCAGAGAGTCAGAGGCTGGCCGGTGCTGCTCAATCAATTAATTCTCACGCGGATCGGAACCAAATGGATCGGGTCGAGCTCGGATCCACGACAATCGAAGCCTTATCGGATCCTGCCGTTCAAGGCTTCCGAAGAGAGTTCATGAGTCTACGATCCCTAACTCAAACATGGGAATATAATAAAGTAGTAAGTATCCAAATTACGAGCGAATTATGAGAGAGAGAGACGCAGACAGCAACGCACGCAATTTTCTGGTAAAGTTTGTGGTAACTGGTAACTTAAGTCTCGGACTATTGTCAAAATAATTAATTACAATATTAAAATACGTGTTGCTTGCTGTAACTCTTTTTAACACGTTCTCTTTAGTTTTGCTCGTTGATGGCGGCTTACGACGCCGTTTGCTTGTTGCGAACTCATAAGTTATGGAAGAGGGTTCATCCCACTTTCGGCGAACCAAACAAGGAATTCTTGAGGCTTCACTTCACCACTTTTCTTCAGTCTTCCTTCCTGTGTGGTGTGGGGATGATGATAACAACAAGAAGGAATTCTCCACCGTTTAGGTTTTTGACACCTCCATTATATAATATATGAATAAAATGCTTCTTGTTTCATGAATTTGTTTGGGACGCTCTGAACTTGGTACTAGTTTCTTTTTTTCTTTCGGTGGTAAATAAACGCGGGACTTGACTCCTTAATTTATGTGGTTGGTTAACTAACTGGGCAGAAATGTGACGAAATGTGGTGTTTAACTTTTAACCTAAGAAATGAAAACTTTCCTAAATTTGTACCTATGAAAATGTCACTGATAGTGTTTCTTAAAGTTGAAAGAAATTAGCATTGCCTTTTTCTTGGTATTTTAAAAATTACCAATGTATTTTTAGGGTTTACTAATTATTCATTGATTTAGGGTTTCATAGCCAACTCTGTGTATAGATTAGATAAAATGATTAAATAAGTAAACCCTAAATCAAAGAATAATTAGTTTGATGACGTTGAGTATTTGATTAATTGGTTAGCTAGGAGGTTGTTAAGAGAAGCCAGCTTATGTATTAATTTAATCTGGCAGATAAAACTAAAAAGTAATGTGGTGTAGGTGTTTATAGATGGTTGGAGATTTCAAACAATTTATTCCTCTCTTAATTTGTTAATCCCTATAGCAACGTTCATCTCTAACAATCACGCTTTATAATTGGTTAAATTATTCAACAAATGCTTACCAAATATGTTACATGTGCGTGTGGGATAGTGTGATATGTGTAAGATGCTTTCTTTTTTTGGGCCAGAGTGTAAGATGCTATTTCAAACGCTCAATTCATTTACTAACAAGTTTTTATGGGAAATAAATAAAATATTTATACAAATAGCAACTTTTATTTTATTCAAATTATTATGATTCTTTCCCTTGTTTGGACTTTGGACTTGGGACTTTGGATGGGACGATTGAGGATAGGTAGTATAATAGTGAATAGATAAAATGAAGAGGGAGGAATTAGTATTATTGGATAGGATTGGATTGGATTGTTATTTATTTATTTAATTTTAGTGGGAGAAAGTAGAAAGTGACTCTTCCCTTGTAAGCCACAGGAATCATGCTTTTCCTTTTGGGATTTTTGCTTGCTTTGCTTTTGTTTTTGTATATATATATATATATATTTTTTTTTTTTTTCACCCACAACCTCAACCACAACCACAATCCATCCACATTGATTAATGAATGGAATGCACATGAATATGGATAGATTGCCAGATGGGTTTGTCTTAAAGCCCTCTCTAACTTACCCTTTCCTTTTCCTTTCCCTTTCCCTTTCCCTTTCCCTTTCCTCTGCCCCCACCAAACCCACAACAAGCAAAGCACCCTCATTCATTCTTTCCATTCCAGAAACAACCCTCTTCCTCCTACAATCTCGTGCTCTGCTCTTGCCCACGTCACCATCTGAACCTAGCCTGTATCCACGTGTTATTTCCTTATGTTGGGTCCCACGGTTCAAGGACCACTCCCTCCCATATCCAGACCAGATCGGCCACAATTCCTTTGTTAGTTTTAATTACTATACATGGACATTCTTCAATGAGTATTTTATGTTAAGGATTAGTTACATAATCTCAGCGTTGGATTGCATCTAAAAAACCATCAACACATTTAATGAATGCAATCCAACGGCCAACTTTCATAAAATACTTATTAGAGAATCTCTTTTACTATAGTATATATATCATAACTATTCATTTAGTAAATTATTGTTCATATATATTATCTTTGCAAAGAAAATAATCAAATTGAAGATCGTTTAATCATTTATGTATATAAAATAAATTAAAGTTTGGTGTAATAATTAAGATCCTCACGATGAACTGTTCATTTATTTGTTACATATGGTCGGATGGATGATGAATTTGATTGTTGTCTCCATACATGATTTTGAAATGGTAATTTGGAAAATGAACTAATCTGATTTTAAGTTCATACTTATTCAATATATTATTGCAATCCAATGCATGATTATTTGTTCTGTTGTAACTATTATGATTCCCAAGTTGTAGACAGAAAAATTTATGAAGCCTAGAACAGCTGCCAAACAATAAATCAATATGCTCAAGATTATAAAAGAGAAGGCTTCCAATTTCTTACTAGATCTTCTATAATTATGGTATTGTACGTTACCCAAACTAAAATTTATGGTACCATACAGCACCATAATCCCCCACACCACACCCAATTAATATAATAGTAAATTAGTAATACCTAACAGCTTCCTGCGTGGAATGAAAGAGTCCTCCACCTCATAAGTTTGGTTACAATATTCTATCTGAAAACAATTCAATATATACGATCCCAGTTGAACTATAGGTACTTTAAAATTGATGGAAGAATTAATGGGGGGTGGGGGGATGATCAAATACTATTGTCTTGTAATGGGTTGGGATAATGACATACTAGAATAATTAAGCTAAGTTCGTTCCCATAGGTTGGGGACCATTTGGACTCATGCCCAAGGGTTTGGTTTCTTCCACACAAGCACACAAGCACAACGCAGATAGATAGAGACGGCTGCAACTCTCTTGTCTTTGTACAGCTAAGAAATCCAGGTTGTAAAACTTATTTGAGACGAAGACGGCCCATTTTATAGGTAGAAATCATTAATAGAATTATACAATATGAAGCAAGCTCTATGACTATGGCATTTGTTGTGAACTTGTGAGGTGTCTCGGTGTCTCGGTGTCTCGGTGTCTCGGTGACTCAGTGTCTCAGTGTCTCAGGGTCTCAGTGGCTCAGTGTCTGTCTGTCTTGTGTATTTTCATTTTGGCTAGGTCAATGTAGGCTATTTTATCATCTGGATCTGGTGTTCAAGTGGAACCCTTTGTTTAGGTTTTGCATGAAGCTATATATATATATATATATAGACATTTTTGCAGTGACGTACGGGTTCAAACATTCCCATCAATAATTAACGCAAAGAAAGCTGATTGGATATTCGGCTAATAATTCCATTTTGATGTTTAAATTTCGATTAGAGATATTAATTCCCACAATATTATTAATTTAATATTGCATTAGGGTGGCTGTTAGTGTTTACAACAAACAAACAATGAAACAAACAAAGAAACAGCATCATGATTATTCATGCAATGCAACTTTGCAAATTGCAAAATTGTGGTTAACCATTCTCAAAGACATGTTTGTGTCCAAGGGGGCAATAGTGTTGTCAACTCCTAAATATTCTCTTCTCTTTTCAAAAAACACATAAGCTTATGTTATATTTAATTACATAAGCTTGTTTCTTGTTTATTCCACTCTGCACTTTGCGCATTTTGACGGCATTTAGAATAATCAATCCCCTAATTTATTTAATTTATTATAAAAAAATAATAATACATCTGTGCTGTGTGTGCAGAAGCTCAAGCCCAGGTCTGAGGGGCGCACGTGTCTTGTGGATGAAATTTCACGTGGGGAAGGTGTCCCATGTGCAAAGACGTGCAGCTTTATGAACCCATATTCACCCCAGTTGCCTTGCCTTGGTTTATTAGCTTAACTTAAGTGTGAAATGGCCAACAACGCCAGCCTAATTGGGTTGGGTTGGGTTGGTTCTCTCTCTCTCTCTCTCTCTCTGTTGCTTTGCTCAAAAGTGTCGCTGATATTTTATTATCACTGCCTCTGCAAGTCTGCAACCCAACCTTCCAATATTATATAGGACATCCACATCCATCTCTAAACTCACATCCAGGTTCATTGTTCGCTAATAAGTCATCCATCTCTAAACTCACATCCTTTTTTACTTAAAATTAAAATTAATTATGACAATTGTCGATAAACCACGCTTGTACTGTTTAATTAAACAACAGTTGACGAATCTCACATCCTTAAAGTAATTTAAGTAACGACTACTCACAAAATAAAATGTGCTTTTAATATTCTAAAGCATCATTCATCAACCCAAACTCATTAAATTGTTCCGTTTACAATGTCATACACATGCGTCAGAAATGACATATCAATTCAAATTTGGCAAGTATGCATAATAGGTTGTCCAAAATATATAAAATAATTGTTTCTTTTTCAATATTATTATGGCAGTCAAACGATTTCTTTTATCTTTTTGTCCCAAAAGAAGCATATGATTCCACAATAAAGAATTACAAATCAAATGATTCTTCATGAAGCATTTATTTTCTAAACCATTTCCCAAGCTAAAACTTACAATTCATGTCAATGTCTGTTCGATCGTCAATACTGTATCAAGTTTTCTTTTCCATTATATACACACCAATGGCCACTACTAGTTCACCTTGGGGCCTAGCCCTTTTTGTAGTTATAAGTTATACATATATACAACACACATCACAAACTTTTAAGGGTATATATGTCAATTCACATCACAACATGAATTCATCCCAATTTCGAGAAAGTTTTGAGCCCCCTAAACTTTCATATTATACAATATTCCCCCAGTCTTCAATTTTGTCACTATTTTTCGTTAGTTTCAATCACGTACATATGACTAACTTTTAGTGGCATATACATCAGTTGACGAAGCAACAACCCTAATTTTGGGTCTTACACGAAAGGCTGGATGGAAATTTTTATAGTAGGGAATGGGTGAGCCAAACCAAGTCCCAACTTAAAATAGCAAAAGAAAAAACTCTCAATTTGATAAAATAATTTAGAAGAGAAGAGAATATTTAGGAGAGAATTACTCTAAAAAACAACATATTGATGTAACCCCGTTCCACTGCCATCATTTCACTCGATCTAGTTGCAATAGCCTCAACCCATAGGGCAAAAAAAATATTATTACAATGAACCGCCCGATAAATTACGAACTGTGCTCCCTGAAGACGACTTTGAATTTAGTGGGCATTGTTAAATTTCCCCCCTCATATATATACATATATTAATTTCTACTTGGTGCGGCTAAGGAAGATTTTAACATGAATTATATGACGAAATTAAATAAATATATAACCTTGGACAGTGTCATAGTTTCAAATTTGGATGGTTTGCCCTGGTCGTGACAGTAGCTGATTAGCTCCCAGATTAGATTGAAACCAGATTTAAAGCTGAATCTGATCCAAGAATGAAAGGTTCGCCCAATAATTGGGCACAACATGTGCAAAGTAGTAGGTATGGAGCCTTTGCCGGAGTCATGGGCATCAGAGAGGGCTCATATCATATACAAGTTACAAGAGTTGTGTTTGGAATTTATTTCGAGCCCACCCAGGGTCCACCCCACTGCCCCTCAGCCTTTGGAAAAGAGAACAAAAATTCTTTTCGGATAGTTAGTGCTACTCCTTGCGCTTCAGGAAAACTATTTACAAATTACAAAACAAACTAAATGGTCACATCACAATTTTGGAAGCCAAAGAAGAAATGTTAATTATAATTAATTAGCTCACTGATGACTTTATGTTATAATTAGCTCACTGAGACTTTATCAATTGATTCTTCACCACATAAAAAAAGAAAAAGAAATGATGGATGATGTAAGAAGGAGTTGAATAAGTACGTACGTTGTGGGAATCTGTGGTGTCTCTCATACAGTCATATATACTTGCTTGGGCAATGGCAATGGGCATAGCATGCATTATATATAGCCTCGGTCACTCTCTCACTCATATTCTGCTCATAAATGTCAAAATCAGAGCCATACTGTTATAGTTTTTTGTTTTTTGTCGTGGCTTCCTTCCTGGGGTTTGCATATGCAATTTGCAGCCTCAGTCATCATCATATCCTCATCTGTGTTGCTGCTGCTGCTGCTGATGATGATGATGCACATTTAACATAAGATTGTCCGCAGGATGGCAGGAGTTGCCTAAGATTTGCCAAGCTTGGTGCTTTTCCTAGCTATTTGCATCACATATCGGAAATATATATATATATATATAATAATAACATATTATACCATCAAATCTTAATTTCTTATTAATTTTCTGCGTCAAGCTTAAGCATGTGCATGGTGCAGCAAACCCTCATTTACAGCTCATGTGAGAATTTAGATGAAACATGAAAAAAGAGTCTTTTATATGATTAATAGTCTTCTTAATGGATTTCTCATGTGGCCGAAGCTGTCTAATAAATTAATTAAACTTTTTCTAACCGTCTTTGAAATTTCAAATTCTTCATTCATAGCTGAAGTTCGCATACTTCTCTTCCATACTTCTCATGTAGATTGGAATATTTATTAGACATATATATTTTATATACTACAAAAAGTAGAATTGTACGTATGAATTAATTTCCAATGTACGTACATTTGCATCAATCAATTCAATGCTCAATCAACTTGAAATATATATCAAGATTTCTAAGCAACCAAAAGAAAAGAAAAGAAAAGAAGAAAAATCAAAATCTGAAACAATTAAAGGATTGGGGTACCCCTATTTCCTCCTCCTCCTCCTCCTGCTGTTAAGCTGGAAAAGGTCGACCTTAACGAAGGTGTATCCATCCTTTACTCAAAAAAAAAAAGAGTATGAAAATGGTGGTGGAAATGAATTAGGATATATATATATATATATATATATATATATATATATATATATATGTGTGTGTACGTGATGACTTGAGGCCAAGCCCCAGTCACACAAGCAGTTCACAGTGTAGCGGGCTGGAGGGAGACAGAGTGCATGAGGTCACCAATATGAAGTTTGTGTCGTCCCATTGGAATTCTTCGAATTCCAGACCCGTCCACAACGCTAAGGTGCTTGCACACATGAATGTTGATTCGGACTCGGCGTTGAGTGTTGGCGGGGACATATACTTTCTCAAACGCAACCAGTTGCTTGTGAGGAGGAGCCCAGCCGCCTTGTCGTGGTGGGCTAGACAACACTAGCAAAGTGTGAGAACCATCTCGGTTGCCCACATTTCTCACGTCCACATCAAGACCCACGGAAAGTTTGCTGCATTTTGCATGCGTCACTCGGATTGCCTTGCCATAAGAAGAAGAATCGTTAATGGTGGCTGTTGTTGTTTTGTTTAGGGATGTTGTGTGGTGGCGACCGTCAAGAGCGATGGAAACCACAGTGACAAGGGGTACATTATTGGGTATGGTTTGAACAAATTTTGTGTAGCTCAATCCGTGACCAAACGGGTACACCACTGGGCCTTTGTAGAATCTGTAGGTTCTTCCAGGGTATCCTTTTGAAGGGTTTGACCTCATCTCCATGGCTGTCATTGCCAAATTCCTAAGATACTCCTGTGGGTACCAGGTCATAGGCAGCTTTCCTCCTGGGTTTGTGGTTCCGAAAAGGACGCGGGCAATGGCTGCTCCCCCAGCTTGGCCAGGGTAGCCAGCCCATAAGATGCCGCCGATGCGTGGGTCATTGTTAGCAAAAGACACGTCAATTGGGCCACCGGACATCAACACCAAAACGGTTGGGCCTTTAGAAGCCGCAGCAACTTTAGATACAAGGTCTTGCTGTCGTCCGGGTAAAAGCAGCCCAACTCGGTCTCTGAATTCAGCCTCAATGGACTGGTCAAGCCCCATCACCAAAACAGTGGCATCTGCTTGACGGGCAGCGTCAATGGCTGCGCCGAATAGCGTGTCGTTGGCGCAGGCTACATCCGCACAACCCGGCTGGTGAAGGGTCCTACTTGCATATTTCCCTAGTCCTTGTAGGGGTGTAGTGTATCCGCATGCCACACCTTGAAACATGATTAAATATTTGTTTTAATTATATTAAGGGTTTACTTATATAAATAGTAAATTTGTGCTTAATTACTAGTTACCTACCGGCGTAGTTGCCGATCATAGTGAGAGTAGCATCAGAATTGGGGCCAATGACAGCGAGAGTGCGGTGACGGCGGGTGGAGAAAGGCAGCGAGGGCCCGTGGTTCTTGAGAAGGACAATGCCTTGCGTGGCAGCTTCAAGGGCGAGGTCCTGATGGGCTAGGCTGCATACGTCTTTGGGGCCCAATCTGGCATAGGACGACGACGACGACGCAGCTGCATTATCATCAAACATCCCCAGTCTCATTTGGACTGTCACTGTATTCACCAATGCATTGTTGATATCAACCTCCTTCAACAATCCTATTTTAACTGCTTCCTCTGAGTGCACACCCAGGAATGGCCCACAGTCTAAATCCAAACCTGCATGCATATCCAATTAGTTAGTTTTAACTTTTACTTAGGAGATGAGATATATTAATCTAGTCAAGTTTAATTCACCTGCTTTAATGGCATCAGCAGCGGCTTCTTCAGGTGTTGACGTGTAGTGTTGGCTATCATAGAATACACCCACTGAGTCGCAATCAGACACAATATAGCTGCATGAAAACAACAAGTAATCCGTTGATTAAATGTGTGTATGTGTGTGTTGCCGCCCAAAAAAAATAAAAAAATTACCCATCAAGGCGCCATTGAGCGCGTACAGTTTTCTTGAGGAGATTAGGGTCGGCGCAGGTGGGGACACCATTCACTTGGTTGTATGAACACATGACACTCGCCACCTTTCCTTCCTTGACGCACATCTTAAATGGCACATCGAATGTCTCCTCCATGTCCTGCTTGCTAACCTACACGGTTACACCACCCACCCATGCCATGATGCCATGATGCCATGTTAATTTATTCTTATTTTTTTAATAAGAAAATTAGGTGAAAACACGGGAATTAATTACGTACGTATGATGTTAATTGAGAGGGAGGGAATTTCAATTACCCTAGCGTTAAAGTGAAAGCGATCAACTCCGTTCCAGTTATCGAGGTCATAAGCCGTGAAGTGCTTACAGCAAGCAGCCACCTTCAAGCGGTTACCGTCATTGCCCTGTAACCCCCTCACGTAGCTGGCAGCGTATCTACCCACTACTAGAGGGTCTTCACCGGGAGTTTCCTGTCCACGGCCCCACCTAGGGTCTCTCAGTATGTTCACATTTGGGCTCCAAAACGTAAGCCCAGCAACACCCCCGTTGTACATGGCTCTTGCTTCGTCTGACACTACCTGCACCACCACCACCGTCCCAATGTTAATAATATTATATTCATGCGCACATTAATTAATAATTAGTATACTTAGCAAATGCATGTCTACAATTTGTCACTGGAATATTATTCACGAGCCAAATTCATTGAGTTGAGCTTCAGAGTACCACCAGCAACTAGCTAGCTAGCTGCCCAACCACTCCCACTCCCACAGTCCACTCTCTCACTCACTGACTGGAGAGAGAGAGAGAGAGAGAGAGAGAGAGAGGGCATGGCATGTAACTTCTTGTACTGCAGTATATGGGATGGGCTACCCATTGAAAAAGGGCATTACGAACTATAAAAGCATTTGTTTTGTTGGCCCACTTTTTATATCTCAACCTCCAATAAATAATATCCAATTCATTCATTTAAAGTAAAAAGTTTGAGAGTGGACATAAAGCAAGATAAGGATAATCATCATGTATTTACAACTTAATTTCTACTTGTTTATCAACCAAATCTTAATTAAAGTAACTTTCCAATATTTCATTATGGGAAGCGGAATTAAAGTGTATATTTCTTTGTTTTATGTCACTTTTGAATTCTTGATAACGTTTTAATAACAAACCAATGCATATATACCAAATACTCACAACGCCTTGCTTACTTACAAACCAATGCATATACTAACTATTTGATTAAGTGAAACTCACTCTAATCAAATTTCCATCCAATAGATTAACTAACTATGCTTGCTTACTTAGGTTTTTTTATGCGATCGTCACATTATATATATATAATATTACTAATTCATTTATATTATAATACATGTATTTATTTAATAATATTATAAGTAACTTAAGTTCATAAATATCAAGCTCACGTGACAACATCACCGGCATACTAATTAAAAAAATTCTTATGCTTATCATAACAAAAAGAAAGAATAGAACCACCAAAAAAAGCCAACTTCAATTATAGTACTGAAGCCTTAAATTTATAGCTAGGCTAGAAGGACGAATCTAGGAAATTGAAAGAGGAAAGCGAAAAGAAAAAATCTCTCACCCTTCCGATGGCTTCCCACAAAGAGGCATTGAAGGAAGCAGCGGTTGTGATGACTTGAGGGAAGCTAGTGGCCCCAGGGAAGTCCCCACCAAACTTGGTTCCGGGGCCGACATTTGAGACGCCATGAAGTGCCTCGGACCACCATTCATAGCCTTTGATCCCAAGGCGTGGGACGGGCAGAGCAGTATTCACCAGCAGCTTAACCTTCTCTTGCAATGTCAACCTTGCAAGAAGATCCCTCACTCTATCTTGTATGGGCAATGTCACACGGCAAAATGGCAAGTCCTTGGTCCTTGCATCTTTTGGGTTGCAAGCGAATGAGTCGCTGCCTTGGCAACTTTGCTGGAAAACACCCAAAACCAGGAAAAGGCAGATGAGGGATATAGAAGCTGCAGCCATTCTTCTAGCTAGTGTAAAATTGTGCTCTCATCTGGGACTGGGACTGGGACTGGGAGGGGAGGCAAAAGTCATGCGGTATATATAGCCATACGCGTGCTACAGCAGTGCACGCAAGTATGGTGGTGGTATGGAATATTGGATGGATGTTGATGAATGATGTTATATACTCATAATGTTTTTTCAACTTTCTTAGAGAAAAGCAGTGTGTGTGTGTGTGTGCGCGCGCCCGCGGGCGGTGGGGAATAATATCATATCATATCATATAAGTTGGTGGCCAGTTGATAACTTATGAGAGCAAAATTCATAATTGAATTTACCAGCTGCCATTGTAACTTGCAAGTAAGTCAAATAAATAAATTGAGAAGATCAGAAGAGTAGGTTTATGTAGGCCATCCGATATATGCACTCATGGGCAGACGTACATTAGCTCATAAAAATGGATAACCATTGGTCGTCCACTTCCCAAGAGATGTCGGCTCGGGTCCCACGCATAGAGAAATTGTAAGAGTAACGGGTGAAGTTAGATAATCTAATTGCTTAATTGTATCTTGTAGATTAATCTTGCTTAAAAATAAAAATAAACAAAGTAATTTTAAGACTTTCTCATCATCATTTCATAATCATAGTATGGCAAGTAAACCAAGAAAAGCCCTTACTAATGGAAATGATAATATAAAGCAAGGGGCTTTGCTTCCAAGGGAGGTTACTTTTCTATGTATGATTCATGATTGCATTGCATCAGCAAGAACAAAGCAATTAAAAGGAATTTCTTAAATTAAATACTGTCACCAAATAAAACAAATAGAAAAAGAAAGCATTGTATTGTTAACAAAAAAACAAGAAGAAAAAGAATGCATTGTTTTTGTTTTTCTAAAGAGAAAAACAAAAAGAAGAAAGCAGAATTCGGCTAACATTGTATGGGCGTCCTGGACTTTTATATTCTGTTGGTGCAGGCATTTTGTAGATATAGTTGTTGGGTCATGGTGGCATGGGGAAAAGAAGGAACACAGCAACTTGTGTCTAGTCTTTTTAGTGGTAGTGGTACCATAACATATAATATGGATATAGGTATTGAAAAGCTTCTGTCTTGGGAAGATGCCCAACAACTGGACCTGATCTAAGTTTCTCCTTTAATTTCAAGCACTTTTCCCACTTCTATCTTTCTCAGAGTCCAGACACAGTTTTTTTATTTTTTATTTAGGCATATATTATCAATTTCATATTCATTTTCCCATAACAATAAATGATAGAATAGAGTAACATTAAAATCATGATCATGCACCGCCTCAAATAACAGTATATATACAGGGATTTTCCGCTCTGATATCGATTGGCCACCAGTTTTTTTATTTGAACCCGCACTAGGCTAGCTAGCACAGTACATACAGTAGAGTAGCCATGCAGATGCAAATTGCAATGCAGGCAGGCAGGAATTAATGTTTTCTTGACCAAAGTTGTTGTTATGGTGTCATGAGCGCTGCTTGAGATCAGGTTTCACTTGGTCAACGTACGTACGGAGGCCAAAGTTGTTTGTGATTAACTACTAAGCTGGAATTTCAAAATGGGGTCCAACAGAAAGCGGGAGAGAAAGATAACAAGTAATTAATAGGAGGGGGGCCGGGTTGAGAAAGAGAAAGAGAAAGATAATGGCAGACTAGTTGTTAGTTAACTTAATTTGCACTGATGACCCATAGGCAATAGTAATCATGGATGCTAATTAAATTAAGATGTAGTGAGTGCGTGTGTGTGTGTACCTAATTATGAATTGTGTGATTAGAGCTCTGAACAGAAACAAACAAATTAGTTGGGTGGGTGAGGTTAATCAACCGTGGAAGTAACAGGAGAATTGGGAAAAGTTTGTTGAATAAGAAGAAGAAAAGAAATAGATTAATTATTATGTGAGGGTGAGCTCTAGACGATTTTGTTCTATCTCTGTTTTCAAAACTCCTCCCCCTCCTGCTGTGCTGTGCTGTGCTGTGATGAAATATTAACAGCAGCAAGACCCTTCATCAAAATACTCTCATAAATGACACACAAAACAACAACACTAGTTGAACAGATTACACCATCTCATACAGCCATTATCTCTTACAATTAGCTCTAATTAATGATTAATCACATACAATTCATCTTTTATATATATATACTTACTTCAACAACATTCTTAATTAATTTCCGCACAAGGCCTGCCATGCAGATGCAGATGCAGCATAGTCGAAATCGAAATACTTCCATCACTAAAATGGATCTTTCTTATTAGTTCAAAATAACCAATGAGATTTCTTCTTGTCAACCTTCTTCTCCTTAATGGTATCCAAATTTGGTTTCCAAGTACCCTTGCCTGAAAACTGCCTGCTCAAATATTCTGGTCTCGCGTCCAAATCTTCCGGAAGATCAAACTGTGGCATGTACTTCGAATTCGACATCCTCTCCGCACAAGATTCCTTGTTTGGCAGAGCACAAGCTTGTCCAGGATGGCCTGCTGGGCATATCCTAGCAAGGAAAGGTAAAAACCTTGAAGATGACAATAGTGACCTTGATCGTAAAACCAAATTTGCACTTAAAACAACACCATGAATCTCTTGTGATGACAAAGAGACTGGTTTCCCTTGCTTCATTGGCAGCATTAAGTAAACCTTTTTCTTGTCTAGCTCCATATCTGCAGGCAATGGGGTTGGCCTTTTTTCAGAGACAGCCGCTCCGAATTCGACAACCACTTGTTGTGGGTGCTCTAGCATGAGCTCAGCAACTGTTAGGGGCTTGTTGAACTGATGCACCGACCCATCCGACAATATCACTTTTCCGGTGGCACTGGCATGTAATTGCTTGTGCGAGATGGAATTACCCATGAATTATAATTATAATTAAGGGCTCAAGCTCAAAAGATAACTAATTCAAACTACTCTTAGAAGGCAGAGAGAGAGAGAGAACACGAGGTGCATAGGATTTTTTGATGATCAGTTGAAGAAAATCTTTTGTTTTGTGGCGTTTTATATATCATTAGTAGCAAGGTATACGCGTGGAACTGGGAGTCTTAGGCTTTGTAGGACATGTTGGTTAACCAGCTCCATCTTGGTGACGGATACATGGTGGACTTGGTAACTAATATATACAAACACTTAACTAACCAATACAAATTAACAATTGGATGGGGTCGTTGGGTCTGGGGTGGGGTTAGTCCTAATTCATGGAGAGACAAGGACATAGATAATACATTGCTAAAGCTTGCTTCAAGACTCTGCTGGGTTTGATTATATCTGCGGTCACAAATGTTTGAGGTACCCACCCAGCTCAAGTCTGCCAATTCTTGTAGGCCACATATATTTATTTAGTAGAGCCCAGAGGTCAAGGAACGGTTCAACCATAACTAGGTTAAGTTGTTAACTAAATTTCTTTAAATTATTAACATACCTGCGATGACTGAAGCCTAAATCGTAATGAAATACCGAGCTCAAGTTCAAAAGAAAGCTCCTTTTCCTAATTGTAATTATTAGAAACTTTCAGATTACTCTTATAAGTTGGGATCTTTGCAAAAAAAGGATGAGCAATTACCAAGAAAATGCCAAGCAGTGGTGAGTATCTTTCGTTTCTTTTCTGATTGACATTGACGACCAGACCATCAAATAAATTCTTCTAGGCAGCGATCAGTAATGAATTTTTTATAAACATATTTGCAAGAATGCTCATCTCTTAAACACTTCCTATCATTAGAAGATGAAACAAGTCATTTCAGACAAAGTACTATTTCCTTGCTCCAAAACAATAGAAATACGCCAGAGAAGGATTGAGGCCACAAATAAATTTTTTTACAAAGCAGTGGCATTGATATTTCCTTCCACACAAATCCGAAGACAATAAAAGATCCAATTAAAGAGCCTAAATAAAACAAGACTGAATAAAATTTTGAGGTAAGGTGCCACAGGTTGTGATAGTTCAAGGGGCTGTAGTACGTGTTGTCGACCATCCTCCTACTTGATGTATTGAGAGAGCCATTTGAAACCATCACCATACCCCATTTTCCGTACAATGCTGCACATAAATACTTCTAACGGACGGACATTTGAGTCTGTTAGGTTTACCTTGCCCTTGCCAGTGGTGAAGTTGGTCAGCCCAAGGTGGTATCGCAACTCATCCTCTGAGGCAGCATATGGTATGTCAATCTTGTTCCCTAGAATTAGAAAAGGGACATTGGCAAGAGCTTCATCAGAAAGGAGTGCATCAAGTTCCTTTTTTGATTCAGCAAACCGCTCCTTGTCATAGGCATCCACAAGGTACACCACAGCATCTACCTATAAAAAGCAAACCATGTATGTATAACTATAACCCATGTTGGAACCTTTTCCTAGCTGATGAAAGTCCAAGCACAACACAAAAGGAGTAAAGTAATTTCAAACTTAAACATCTATCACAGACCAGAGGTACAAGGTTCTACAACTGAGATGCAGAGCATTAAAGATGCAACACAAACACTTGTGTCCATGCAAAATATTCGATGCTTCAATCAGTTATAGAAAAATGCATAAATTGGTTGTACCAAGCAAGCAGAGAAGTTGAAGGCTCGACCAGGACGAGAAAGAACCGAGTACCAACATGGATTAAACTATGAAATTCTAAATGATGGCAAGGACGAAGCTTTCTTCACCAGATTTCTGACCAGTAAAAAAGACCTATTGCAAGCAGGTTTAAGTTGACACAAGAGAGAGACATTGCAAAATAACGCTGCAGAGACATGACAATAGAGAAATAATATATCTAACCTTTGCATAGTAATCTCTCCAGACCCTGCGAGCAATCTGATGACCTCCCAAATCAAAGGCTTTGAACTTGATTTTCCCAATGCTTAACTCCTCTGATGTTGGATACTGCGTAGGCTGATGCTGTACCAGTCTCTGGAAACCAGTACAACCAACAATACTCAAATTGTAAACTTACCACACAGAAGAAGAGCAATTCATTTGCAAACAACCTAATATTTATATTCGAACAAATCACACTACACTAGCAGCCTATCAGTCTAGCAGCACACATGAAATGAAAATACCACCGTGGATAATCTAATATTTGACTGATTGCTCTAGTTTTGGGCATAAATTTGAATCTTGTTGTGAGCTGCCTGCGCTCTTTGTTGTTGATGTATTGCTTGTGCGGGCGGCTGTGATTAAGTGATGTATAATTTTTGTGCTGTGTGTTTGGTACTGTTTTTGGGGAGAAGAGAAAACTAAAGATCTCGTAATTGTAAATCTAGCTGCTCAATTCTCTTTCCGAGGCAATTCTATTTACAATAAATAATCTAATCCGAAATAGGAAAATTAAAGCATAAAATGAGAATTTAAAGGAGAAAAGGGGGCCAAGGAAGGAACCTCGTCTTTCAACATGTGAAGCAAGGTGGTCTTGCCGGCATTATCGAGGCCAAGGAACAAGATCTTGGCCTCTTTCTGCCAGAGACCCAGGGAGGCCAGCACACCGTAGAACCAGTCGAACAGAAACATGCTCAGAGAGTCAGAGGCTGGCCGGTGCTGCTCAATCAATTAATTCTCACGCGGATCGGAACCAAATGGATCGGGTCGAGCTCGGATCCACGACAATCGAAGCCTTATCGGATCCTGCCGTTCAAGGCTTCCGAAGAGAGTTCATGAGTCTACGATCCCT
Organism: Prunus avium; assembly: GCF_965620075.1. Taxonomy (NCBI): domain Eukaryota; kingdom Viridiplantae; phylum Streptophyta; class Magnoliopsida; order Rosales; family Rosaceae; genus Prunus; species Prunus avium. The sequence goes on from NC_142291.1 coordinate 40,235,905, forward strand.
AACTCAAACATGGGAATATAATAAAGTAGTAAGTATCCAAATTACGAGCGAATTATGAGAGAGAGAGACGCAGACAGCAACGCACGCAATTTTCTGGTAAAGTTTGTGGTAACTGGTAACTTAAGTCTCGGACTATTGTCAAAATAATTAATTACAATATTAAAATACGTGTTGCTTGCTGTAACTCTTTTTAACACGTTCTCTTTAGTTTTGCTCGTTGATGGCGGCTTACGACGCCGTTTGCTTGTTGCGAACTCATAAGTTATGGAAGAGGGTTCATCCCACTTTCGGCGAACCAAACAAGGAATTCTTGAGGCTTCACTTCACCACTTTTCTTCAGTCTTCCTTCCTGTGTGGTGTGGGGATGATGATAACAACAAGAAGGAATTCTCCACCGTTTAGGTTTTTGACACCTCCATTATATAATATATGAATAAAATGCTTCTTGTTTCATGAATTTGTTTGGGACGCTCTGAACTTGGTACTAGTTTCTTTTTTTCTTTCGGTGGTGAAACGGCAGGCTAAGCCCAAAGAAAACAAACATTTTTGGTACTTCTTTTTACTCTAGGCTTTTTATCACAAAACGTCCGTTTGCGAAACTATCAGATTGCATCCTTAAAGTTTTTTTTATCACTCATGGTCCCTAACGTTAATATAGGTGCTCTTAAATAATCCCTCTGTCAAAAAAACTATTAAATTCAAGGATATAATCGTAAAATCAATTCAAAATATTATTATATATATATATAAATTTCTCTCTCCCCTCTTTCTTTTCTATTTTCTTTCCTTCTCTCTCTCTCTCTTCCTCTTTCTTCCTCTCCCCGAGTTCAGAACTACAGCGGCGAAGAAGAGGATTAGGAGGGAGATCAAGCTTCTCTTTCTTGGGGTGGGTTGGGATATTGGTGGGGATTGCCTTTTCAATGTTCTCTTGGGCTTGGGACTGGAATTGGGAGATTTGAAGCTGCTGCTGTTGTCAAGGCAGAGCATGGACAAGTGTTTGCCAACCACCGCTGCGTATTCTTCTTCTGATTTTGGGTTCTTAATGTTCTGGTCACTGCATTCAACCATTAGTTCTTCTTGATTCAAATTCTATCTCTTCTTCTTCTTCTGGTAGGGAGGGAGAGATTCTTGAGATTCTTGAATATTTTATTTTAATAATTGGATGCAGAGTTGCGAATGAAATGCCTCCTCTCTCTTATATAAATACAGCAATATATATATATATTTAACGGCCTGTGAGAGTCTTTTCAACTTTCAACTTTGATAGTTGATGAAAGAAAGAGAAGAGAGAAGACTGAACTCGGGGAGAGGAAGAAAGAGAGAGAAGAGAGAAGGAAAGGAAATAGAAAAGAAAGAGGGGAGAGAGAAATTTATATATATTTTTTATAATTAAATTGATTTTACAATTATATCTTTGGATTTAATAGTTTTTTTTACGGAGGGACTATTTAAGAGGCATTTCGTTCCGGTACAACTGTGGTTGTGGAGGGAGCTTGATGTGATGTGAGAATTAGCAGCTGGAAGGCGATCATAGTCCTTCACTGAGAGTTGATTATGCATGAATTGGTTTGTCTTGTGGAAGTCAAGTCAGCCAAGCCCAAGGGGAATGCAAATATTATATATTGGGACATACTGTATTACTGGGAATGGGAGCTTCAAATTTAAATGTGTGTGTGTGTGTCTTCTGTCTGGGACTTTGATATTGTTTCCTTGCTTCCTGCCTTCCTAAATACTGGGCACTGGGCACTGGGCACTGGGCAGGGCATAGAGTTTGAATTGAATCTGATCATATATAGCTCATAGATAGATGATGTCATATCATATATATTTAGTATTCACAGGGACAGAGCTTAACTTGTCATTGGCAATTTGGCAGGCAATGAGAGGTAATTAACTTAATTGTAACCAATCGATATATGTATACACAGGCAGAACATAAATCTTATTTTTATAATTACACAAGGCAGACCAGGAATCAGGATTCTCCAACGCCATCTCTTCATTTGATTTGAGATAAGAATAGAACAGAAACTGATGATTATCATTTATTTGTTGTCACTGGTCAGGCACTGGCAGGATGCTTCACAATCACCACCGGACACTCTACGTGTTTGGCACAATAATCACTTACACTTCCAACAAGAGTCCTGCAGAAGGATTAATTACAGATAGATAATTCATAAATCATAATAATCAATCAAATTCCCATTGCAATTGAATTATATCGGCATTCGGCAGTGATAGTACTAGCAGCTCACCTCTTAAGGAAACCATAACCGTGGCTTCCCATGACCAAGGTATCAGCTCTAAGTTTCTCAACCGTATTACATATCACATCCTTTGGATCTCCCCTCCCTACCATTCTCTCAATATGCACATGTGCCTGCATCACCACATCAACTTAATTACAACTTGTAATACTAATACTAATTTCAAATTAAACACAATCACTTGTACTTTTACAGGAACAAAAATAAATAAATCTATACATTGGTGTGGAAATTTCTGTAGACAGCTTCGGCTCTTTGCATCACTGAATTGACCATGTCAGTGCCGTATTTTTCCATGGTTGCAACTACATCGCTGGAAAACATATATCCTGTCAAATCAAGTACACCATCTCCAAATTAGTTCATTAACAAACACGATCATCATCATCATATCACACATCACATATCTGCTGTGATGGTTCCAAGCCAAAATAAAATCTAAATAGCTTGTTGCCAATTAATTACCTGCAGCATCGAAAGTGGAACGGACTGGCGGTGGTTTCACATAGAGAAGAACAAGAGTGTTGCTGGTGTTTTCAGAAGAAGAGAGGTTTCCCAGACACCAGGACAGTGCATGCATGCTTTCTTCACTCTCATCTACTGCCACCACAATTTTGTTCTCTCTGTTCTTCATATGTTCGCCCTCGCCCTCCATTAATTGCTACAACTTAATTATAAGCCTATAATCAACCAAAGTGCTCTGTTTGTTTGGGGCCTCACTCACTCAAGATATTGATACAATGATACACACAAACCCAAATGAATGATAATCTATGTATATATAGCCTGTAGCCTGTAGGGTTACTTGTGCCGTCGGATTAGCTAGATAGATACATGAATTATTAGTGTTTCTAGTTTCTGAAAGGGAAATAAATTAAATTAAATTAAATTAAAACCCCAGACCCCAAATCCATACATTATATAGTAAACTATTGACATGAAAATAACTAACTGCTCCTTGTCCTCTCCTCCCCCTCCTCCTCCTCCTCTAGGTTTGGCACATGCGCAAATTAATTAACAAACCAATGCTTTAACCAGGTGATCCCTTTTCGTTAAAGACTCTAAATAATGATTAATTAGGTTGGAATTGGAAGTAGGGAACGAGGAAATGACATATACAGTCATCCTTCAATATTCTTCTAGAAAGTTCAGACAGAGTGGCTAAGTTTGAATCTTCAGCCCACCAGACGTGTTACAATCATAAGGAAGAAGGTCATCCAATAATTCACATCCTGCCAGACTATGACTTGCCTAGAAGATATTTTTTTTATGTAATTTTGGTCTCTGAAGAAAGGAGAAAAACTAAGTTGCAACTAGGATAACAATATTTTACTATTCCGGCTAATAATGCTCTGTTACGTGTGTTATAGCGTTATTTGTTGGGAATAGCAAGCAAAGTAATGCTATTCCCGTTTCATGGAAGTCTTTCTCCTAAAGAATGAGAAGCCTATACTATCTTCCTGTAGTAACAACAGTGAAAACAAGTTCTGGGAATTGAATTGACTGCACTTTCCTTGACAAGTTTTGATGTTTACTACCTATATATCACTAATAAGTAACAAGTGCCTCTTTTACAATGCTCGCTCGCTCGCTGGGGTTACGCCTTCATGGAGATATTTATGAAATACTTTATATTCCATCAAATCCAAATCCAATACTTACTATCTAAATTCCAAAGCCATGGTCCCAGAAAGCGTCATCTTTGTCATCCACAAGGCACAAGGCACAAGGCAAATTAATAGCTAGCTTCATGTCTTTTTAGTAGGTCCAAATCGGTTGCTGTTACTAGTGCAACTTGGCATCTCCTCCTCATCCATTAACAAGCGGTCTCAGAACGACCATATATATATAATCTTTCCCAAGAGCTATTTGAATATATTTATATTTTTTAATGAAAGCTATTTGAACTTTTGCATGAAGCTAGATTAAAGCATCTTAAATAATTGGGCTTAGTTGTACAAGGTAGCCAAGCCATTGCCATTCTCAAGTCTCAAGCTCAAGCTCAACCATGCATGCATACTAACATTGTTGTTGTTCTTGTCAATGTCACACATTCGATGTGAGTCTCAGGCTATCCCAGCCAGCCTATAAAAATCTCTTCATTCGCCGAATAATGAGCTGAATATGGCCCAGCCCAAATTATGTCATGAACAATCCAGTTCCATGTCCATGTATTATTTCCTATTATGATAAATTGGGTTTGGAACTTATTTTTCTATATAGGTCTGTAGATTAGACACCAATTGAAAAGTTAAATAAGGAACTAATACATATATATGCTTTTTTTAATTATAGAGAAAATACATATATATGCTATTAAAATTCAACGTTACAGCATTTTTTATCAATATAATAACGGAAACAACACTTAACCAACCCATATTCATTGGGTGTCTAAGGGTTTCAAACCTCTACTCACATGGTTGGAGATGAAAAAGCTCAACCAATTGAACCATACCCCTCTGCCACTCAACCAACTTTTAGTTATTACATCTCAAATTTGTGTGTTGGCTTGTATCTAGGTAGCAAAATGGAGAATTATTGTATTTATGTACCTTAGAATTGTGACAACAATACATAATATTCATATGTATTGATAAATTCGCAGATATGGGCTTAGTCAAGTTGGCTAGAGCGGATGTACTCCCCACTCTGCACTCGAGTTCACATACCCCTCTTTATAGTTTAAATTCTTTTAAAGTAAATTATCGCTAATATAAAAAATTAAAGAAAAAGATAGACTCGGAGTATGTAACTACATGGCAAAGTCGTATGTATTTATAAACCTCCAAAACCCTAAATTGTTGCAATTTTGACAGGTGTATAACTTAGCATCCAATTTGAAAGCGTATAAAGAACAATGCATTCGTCTTACGTGAAAGAAGCACATACACACACATACATATATAAATATATTATATAAAAAATAATGCATAACAGAGTGAACCGATATGAAAATGTGAAGAATAAATAAATAAAAAGGAGATGACACAATTGTAATTTAAAACAATTAAAATATCAGCAACTCGCACATACTCAAATTTGAAAGGAATATTAAGGATAGAAATATAGAAGCACAAAAATACCCATTAGCATCTAAACAACTTGGGTCCACGTAAAGCATGACTTATGACCTATTTAAAACAAATCAGCTTTCTCTCAACAAAAAAAACACACACACACACACAAATGAGCTTTTGCTTGATACCTAATCCAGAAAATTTTAACAAAAATGTGTCAAACTTAACATCTAATCTATATATTTTTTATAACACTTTGTACATTTAAAATGGTTAGGTACAACATAGCCTTTGAAATCCATGTATCAATTAGGCAAATAGTTTATCAATATATATAAAGCAAAAGGCAGAGAATGGTGAAACATTTAAAATACAAAAAAATTTCATTGGTTAATGCAACCATTAAGAATTGAAATTATTGATTAAATGAGGATAATATAGTAAATTCACAATTTTTTTATATTTTTTAAAAAATTAAAATTAAAAAAAAAAAATCAGATAATGAATCCTATTTTTATAAAACACAACTACCCAATATTTTTTTTAATTCTAAAATAAATTATTTTTTTTTAAAAAAAGCCTCCTCGCATGCGTGAAACGCGTGCGGAGATGCTACTTTATAGAAAAGGCAAATAAACTACTCTTTATCTATTTCCATTCAAATTTAAACATTCATCATTCATGTGTGGTGTGGTTAACATTTTATTGGAACAATCTCGTTATTGAAACTTGAAATTTGTTTGATGCATTTCTGTTTCGCCTTTGAATTGAAACCTGGTAGGCTCCACATGTGGATGGCATTAGATTAGATTAGCCGCTAAAGATGAACTTGTCCAACGGTCATGTAGCGACAGGTGGATGGGTGGTAACGGGTAGGCTCCAAATGTCCCCACAAGTTAGTGCCGACCGCATTGCCTTAAACCTTCAAAAAGTTGAAATTCCATGTAAGGGGGAATTTAATCCCATCCCTATTCTTTCTCTATCTGTATCCATATGCCATTTGTTTGCTTTATTATTAGACCATCGCAAAAGAGTCCTCTCGTCTTAGATAAATCCAAAACTCTATTTTAATTTTATAAAAAAAAGATAAGACTGAGAGGGGATAAGAACAAATTCTTATGGCTAAGAAAATTGAATAATTTGTTTTTTATTTCAATTGATTTCTACCGTTGATCAACCATCCGAGGCCCCAAATTTGAACTTGGGATGGGAGTAGAAATTCGAATTGGACTCGGAGGGAGGAGGAATAAAAAAGTGTCCTAATTCAATAATGTACGAATATTCAATTCAGTTCAATATAGCAAATTAGCGAATACAATAATAAAATTATATTAAAGGACGGCATTGCCCCTCTGTTGATCCGCGTTACAGATCATCTTCACTCTTTTCCTTTTCTTTTATTTCCACCGTTTTATTTGATGAATCTCTTCCTTGATAAAATAATCTTTCACAATTGAAATATTGAAATATTATTGTTGTCATTTTTATACCTAATTTAATACTTTATGTTTTATTAAAACATCATACAATTACTTCTATTTTATTAAAACACTACAAATATTTTTCCTGTCCTTTAAGATCCATATTTCTATACTATGCCATAGGGGTGGGTACAATTTCGGGCCAACCAAATCAAAGTGGGTTGGGTTGGTTTAAAAAAGAGCGGGACTTGAGTTCAAAAAATCATAAATCGCTATATACGGGGAAAGAAATGTTTAGCAAAACATTTAGCATAACAAAAACTAATTATAAACTTTCATTTCATAGTATGTTTACTTATCATGATTGGGTATTGGAATGATTCCAATTTCTGCTTCTCCCGTGTGTACAAAAACTGATTATAAACTTTCATGGCATGTTTACTTATCATGATTGGGTATTGGAATAATTTCAATTCCCAACTTCTCCCGCATTTACTAACACATTAGGAATAAAACATTACGCGGGTTCCACCTTAAAATCTGTAATCGAATACTCTCAAAATCAAGAATGTGATCAACTAGGGGGAGTAGTTGATCCGATTCCAATACCCGATTCAGGGATTTCTCAATTCCTGATAAGTAAACATGCCATCAATTCTTTGGTTTACACAACTTCAATGACATAATGATTCTTCTTATTATACACTTAAGTCCTCTAATGATCAGAAATTTCGGCTGCCACCCTCTTCAGAGTTAGTGGCCTCCATCCCTTCCCTCCCAGACCTTCCCCTCCCATCTTCTCCCCTTCCCTCCACCCTTCTAGACAAGGGCGGAACAAGAAATTTTTTAATGGGTGGGCTAGCTAAAGTTATTAGCTTAAAATCTAATGATAAATTTTTTTTGTACTTACATTTTCTATAGTTTTTCTAGAAATAAAAGTATACATTAAATCATATAAATCACATAATTGTAAACACAAGGAAAAAAATTGAAATTAGAGCCTTATTATTCGCTAAAGGGTGAATTTCATTTAAAAAAATGCTTCTCTTTTGGAGACAAATTAATAGAAATTTTTTAAAATTGATGTTGGGATAAACTTTGACACCAAATACAAATGTGGAACATCTCTTACTATGCATATTGGTCCTAAAATTGTATATTTATTTATTTATTTTCAGTTAAAATATAGACTATATGTATATTTAATTTGTTTTTTTCCCAAATTGTCCCTGGGCTACAGCCAAGGGCAGCCCTTGCCTTGGTTCCGCCAGTACTTCTAGATTTTGGTGCTTGGCTATCTTGGTGAATTTGTTGGTTGCTTGGCTATCTCGTAGGGACAACGTAGTGGTACATCTTGTGTGCTTGCTGTTGTCGGTGAGTTCTTTCATATTTGAATTAACTTTTTGTGGTTACTGTGCTTCCCTATTTATACTAACCCTATGTAATTATTTGTATTTGTATCGACCTTTATAGTTGACGACATTTAGGCATGAATTATGAATGCAATTAATCGCATTTCTAAAAAAATAAAGAAGTTTGAAGTGTGTTTAAGCGTGCAGTGTAAGTCGTGCATCCATATTTATGGCGTCAAAGACTTCATTGTTAGTTTTGTGAAAACGCGTAAGGGCATAAGACCAGTTGAGTGAATATTCATTTCATTTAGAAAAGTGTAAGGGTATTATTGGAAGTTCGGGTCATATTTCTTTTATTTAAAGTCCAGTCTTTCAGACACAAGAGAGAGAACTAGACACGGACGGACACAGATACGGCAGATTTTGAAATAAAGAGAAATTTTTGAAAACAGAGGAAAGGTTGTGACAATATGGGAGAAGTTATATTGTACGTGGAGGATTTGGATTTGAAATCCTGCTCAGCAATTTTAGTCTGTAGGATTTGCCATGAAGAAGAATTTGGAAGCTGTGAGAGCATGGAAGCTCCTTGTGCATGCTCTGGAACTGTTAAGGTACAGGCAAACAGAATTTTGCTTTTGTGGGTTGTGTTGGCTGTTTCTGAATAAGCCTTTACATCGATTTTTGTTTCGTTTTTTCAAAACTTTGCTCAGTTTGCACACAGAAATTGCATACAGAGGTGGTGCAACGAGAAAGGCAATACAACCTGCGAAATATGTCTCCAGGTAATAAGATTTTGTTTTGGGTTCTCTTGATTCTTTTATTCTTTTTCTTTTTACATTCCAGATTTTTTTTTCTTCATATTAAATGAATAGTTTTACTTAGTGTTTACGCATCAAAATCGAATTGGGTCGGATGTCATAGTTGATTTGAGATGATCAGACTATGTTGATATCGTTTTCTGTTTTGTTTTTGGATTCTTGGCGTCTAAAATTTGTCTTTTCCCGTAACTTTTATTTCTGTTCAAGTCTGTTCTGTCTCTTTCTTTTCTCTGGGTTATACTCTCCGGTTCCTTCATTGTGATTATTAGTTTCTTACCTCAAAAACAGAATTCATCATGGATAATGATTTGGGTAAATATTATAGTTTGGTCACTTGGCTTTACCTGGTAGTGAAACTTTCTTCTAGTTTTATTTAGTGCTATAATTGTAATTTTAAATTTGAAAAAGAGAAAAAAGAGAAGAAAAAAAAAGGTGTTTGCTTATGATGTTGGACCATAAATTTGTGCAGAGCTATGAACCTGGATACACAGCACCGCCAAAGAAGTCGCAGGTAGATGACACAGCAGTAACCATTAGGTAGGTACATATGTGATCTTATCCAAAACCAGAATTATATACATAATTGATAATTCAGCTTGCTATTATCTATCCGCATACATAATTCCCCTTTAATTTTCTGTTTTTCGTTATCCCTTTAATTGCACGCAGACAAGTATATTTTTCTTTTCTATGTAGTATTATTCAATCAAATGCAGATGAAAGATAATCATAAAAAAAATGCAGATGGAAGATGCTCAATCAACACTAGTTAAAGGCACGTTTATTTCAATATTGATGTTTAATTTAAAGAATGAGGCAGACAGAGACAGACAGAGTTGTTTGCAATTGCAATTGCAACAACATAATTCTTGTATTTATAACACATGTGATGGGACTCGGACGACTTGGAAATATTTGTAAATCTCATGTAGAAAATGCTGATCCTTGAGTTGAGTTGAAACTTGAGTCTTGTTTAAGTTTGCTTTTTTGTTTTTTTGTTTTTGGGTGTTCCCAGAGATAGCGTGCAGGTTCCTAGAAGAGACCAAGAGCCACGAAGCCCAAGGTTAGACTTAGAGCGGGTGCAACCAATAGAAAATGTCTACTCTTCTCAATCTCAATGCTCGTCTGCAGCTGATAGAAGTGCGTCTTGTTGTCGATCACTGGCTCTACTTGTAAGTTTCTTTTTTTGATATAATACAAAACTTTATGCACCAGTAGCTAAGTTAAGAAGAACTCAAGACTCGAGAGAACCTATCGTCTATACCCTAAACCCACCATTCCATGGGCGTTACAAAATATGTATGGAAGGATGACCAGGTTAGGTTGCTCCCCTTGTGGTAACCACATCATGTAGGTGGTCGAAGAGGAGGTTTCCCACACACACTACCAATGTGTCATTGGAGTTCAAACCTAAGATCACTGTTTTACAAATCAAGACCAATTTTCCACTTAATTTAGGGATATGACAATATAGGAGAAGCTAAAAGTGCATTTTGAATACTCTTATAATGATAATAATTTTTTTTAAAAAGGGATAAAGATATTATTCTGATTCTAACAAACATACTCCAACTGTTTAATTTATGATGAGTTTGCAGTTTACGGTGGTTTTGCTTGTGAGGCACCTCTTTGTGGTGCTTACCGGTAGCGAAGAAGATTACCCCTTCACGCTTCTAACTGTAAGTGCCACATTCTTTCTTTGGTTCAACTCTTTGCCCTCTCCTCTACTCCACTCTGTAAATAACAAATCAAAAGTCAAAGTGACATATCTCATTTTTTGATATATTGATATTGAAAGGGCCGGCCTTGGGGTGGGCGGGAAGGGCCATGGCCATGGGCCTCCATTTAAGCGGCCCCAATTTTTTTAAATATTATATATATACACCAACGTCCAACTCAAAAAAAAAAAAAAAAAAACACACACACACGCACCATGAGATTAAATGAGGAAACACAATTTCTCTTCCCAGAAGAAACCCCAACACGCTTCCTATTTTCCCACGCAACGCCTACTCGTAGTTTATCCATGGAAGAACTTACTCTCTATTTAATCCACCGAGCTCTTTATATTTTATCCTATCCAACAAACTATTTTTGCTCTCCCTAAACCCTATATGCTGGTCCCTGTTGAGTTTTGTTCTTGCCTTTGTTGTTGGGGCTTGGCCTCTAACTTTTGTTAGGTGGTTTGTTGATTCTCTTTATTGTTTTAATTAGCACCTTTCAGCCAAAAAAAAAAAGAAAAAAAAAGGGCTACTTGAGAACTTATTGTCAAAGATTTGGTTGTTTTGTTGAATGTTAGAAGCTATCTGATTATGTATGGACCTAAATATAATTTTATTTATTTATTTATCATTTATGTACTTTTGATTTGTTAGAATGAAATTATTATGTTTAAACCAAAAAGAATGAATGAGCAAAAAAATAAATTTCCTTTCGTATTAAGCTTTATTGTATACTACTAAAGGGGCCTCATTTAATATATCGGCTAGGGCCACCCAAAAGTCAGGGCCGGCGATTGGATGCTTGCTAACTGTAATTTGAATTTTGCAGGTACTTATTCTAAGGGCTAGCGGGATTATCCTTCCAATGTATATATTAATTCGAACAATCACAGCAATTCAAAACAGCGTCCGGCAGCAGTATCGATATCATTATCAGGTTACTTTTGTTTGTTTTTTTTTCTTCCCACAAACATTAAAAGCCTAGTTAGTAAAATACGAAACTGGAAAAGTACGAATAAAATACGTAAGTGTTTTATTCGGCAAAATTTTGGCAAGATACAATTGAAAAGTTCGGTCACTATACAATGTTTTAATATAAGATATTTAATTTTTAAAAAATATATTATCTTTATTCAATAATATGTGAAAAATACGTTAATTTTGTTTGTATTATTCAAAATTTCGTAAAAAAAATGTGTATTAAATGTGAAAAATACATATATACGTGTAAAATATGTGTATTGTATGTTTGTTTTTTAAAAAACATGTATTTTACCAAGTCTTTAAGATGTGTATGGAAAACGGAAATATTATTGAAAAATGCATAAGTATGTGTATAATAAAAATATCAAACTGAAAAATGAAAAATGCTAACTAGGATTAAAAGTTTGACATTTACGTACTTATGTGATGGAAGAAAATGATATAACATGAATGGGTAACCGTTATGTAACAAAGTTCCAGAGTAGCACACTTAAATCTCTCCTTTTCTATTTTCTTGTTTTGTTGGGTATATACATAGCAGGACTCTGATGATGAGACCTCAGACCTGGGAGACAACCAAGAAGAAGTAGAAGAAGATCAACATCATTCAATTTAACGCACTTATTATTATACTATTTTCCATTTTGCAACAGAGCATCATATCAATGCTCTCATCTGTCTTTACGTACATTATATATACGAAAAAGAAATATCAATTTTTTCTTCTTCCTTTCCTTCATTAAGTTTCAGGTTGAGCTACATGCGTCCTTTGCACAATCGAATCCCCAAAAAGTAGAAAATCAACCCACCCACCCACCAACCCAATTAGAATAAGAAAAAGTGTTTAAGTAGGTCGATATTTAGGAACTCAGCAACTGCATATACCCGTTCAGTAGGAGTATAAACGACCAGATCTACCGGCATATAATTCACTTTGAAAACAGTCAGCCTCAGTTGGTTGGATGCCAATAATAAAGATAAACTTATACAACTTATGGAAACAACCAACAAACTTCAAAGCCTCAGTCGAAAATTGGAACCGATACCAACAAATAAAAAAAGAACCAATACGTTGACATCACAACTAATGGAAGAACCAGTCTCCTCGGTCCAGACAACAATTTGCCATATATATAACTTGTAATCTTAAGAGTTGGTCAATCCAGCTAGAAAGAAAGTGGCAACTTAAGTCTTCTGGATAGGCTCAAAATATGTACTACATTTTTTAGTCACACATTCTATCAAACATGGCTAAGCATGGACTCCACGACTGTTGTAAGTAGAAAAAAAATGCATCATCATCTCAACTTTGTTGCTCAAGTATTCTTGCTCTATGCCAAACTTCAGTTAGGGAGTCAATGTCAATGCTCTTGGTAGACTCATGACTAGTCCATTTTTCCACAGCACTAATCAACTCTTGGATGCAACTTACCATGTTGTCAACTGGACTTTGAAAGAAAAAGCTATCTGCCTTCCTGTGTTTACCATATGTAGCCTCGAATTCCCTGGACTTAGCAGCAGCTTTTTGAAGGACGGAAATAGGAAGTCCTGAAGAAAATAATCGTAAGAACTGGAATTTGGCTAATGAATTAAATGAGTAATGCACAAGTTAATCTCAGAGTTTATTTTTCGCAAGCTTGTTTGATTCTCATAAAATGTTCCTGGTCATCCACATATTATACTCTACTATATTATACCCTAAACCCATAAATTTTTCGTAAATGATATTAGCTGAGGGCAAAGGTACTTCAGATATAGATAATATACATGTTGATAAAACCAGAGCTGACAGCAAGGTGCCTCAGATCTAGATCATATTTCACAACCAAATGATTGCATTTTGACTACTTCTCTACTTCATTCACAACAAATTTATAAATGACATTAGCTGAGGGCGAAAGTGCTTCAGACATAGATAATCTACATGTCGAAGAAAACCACAGTGGACAGCAAGGTGCCTCTGATGTAGATCATATTTCACAACCAAATTATTTGACTACTGTTTGTTCCAACTTGTGTTACGGACACTAATAAGGAAGCAGTGAAAGGTAAAGATCCTTACCAGCTAACCGTGCAATGTTGACACCATAGCTTTTAGGGCATGCACCAGGAGTCAGCCTGTAAAGAAATGTAACTTCTTCCACACCTCCGTCTCCATTTCCAACTTGGCATGCCATATGGCAGAGTGAAACCTATTGGAAAAAACAAAAACAAGAGGCAGCAAATTAAACACAGGTGCAATTATAAAAATAAGGCTGATAATAAAAAAACTACAAGGAAAAACCTCGTACCATTTATGGCAGTTGCATACATGATTAGAAACATTCATGATTGGATCACCAATCATGTCAAAATAATAAATCAACCACCAAAGAAGAGAAACATACCTCAGGATTGTTCTGATAATCTACAGCTAGTCGATGATAATGGGTAGAAAACATTCCTCGACACTGGACCTTGTAGACAAAATGTTCAAGAACAGATTCCCTGCCAGTTGAAAAGGAAACTAATCACAAATACTGATTTTGTTAAAGGCAAAAGCATGTACAAATATCTAGCATGACTAGCACTTACGCAATGGCTTGTCCATCTGAAGTCGATGTTCCACGTCCAAGTTCATCCAGTGCCACCAATGAATTACGAGTAGCAGATGACTACAAAGAATATTGAAATATATGTTTATAACAGGAAAATTCTTAAACCAAAACACCTTCATCGGTCAATTGAAGTTACTCAAAGTTCTCTAAGAATTTTGGGACTCAGTGTATTGATATACTCGTTTCAGTCATGAAAGACATTTCATGGAACAAGATATTGGAATACATTGAGAAGACATGCTAGATTCATAACCAATATTAGAACTATTAGAACCAGATGAGGAGAAACTCAGAACAATATATTATAATGTCAAATTACTTTGAGCTCGGTTGCTCTAGATATTAATCTCACCAGCATTGTTGCGGTTTCTGAAAGCTCTGTCAGAAATGTACTTTGGCCTACCATGATATGATCTCTGGCACCCATACGAACAAAGATTCGGTCAACAGGAGATAGCTCAAAGCTCTCTGCAGGCACATCTGCTCCTAACTGTTGAAGAAACAAAGAGGGAAATGACCGAACATTACAAGTCATGAAATACAACAAAGTAAGAAATTCAGACCATAACAGAAGACAACTTTTTTTTTTGGCCATGATAACAGAAGACTACTTTACCTGGGCTAAAATAGCAGCCAAGCAAACTTGGCGAAGAAGTGTTGACTTTCCACCCATGTTTGGACCGGTGAGAAGGATAAAGCTCGCATGGCCAGAACCTCCAATAGTAATGTCATTGGAGACAAATGTACCTTTCCCTAAAGAATCACTTTTAAGAACCGGATGTCCCAAACTTTTTGCAGAGAAGTGGGGTACCTCATTAGCACATGATGAACTCATGATAACTGGCCGACAAGACGGTCCTTCAAAATAATCACTTGCTATTGCTAGACTGATTAAAACATCCAATTCTACAACATGAGGGTTCAATGTCAGTCGTGAACACAAAATAGACACTAAGTAGTTTAGATTCATGGAAGTGATTTTAGAAATAAGATAAAGGAATTGTTAAGCCCAAAGGTTTGAAATGTAACTAGAGTTAAATTTGGTTGAAGACCCATACTTGATTCAATCAAACACTGCCACATAATTTGGTGAATAGATTTAGTATCCCTAGCAGTACTCATATCCATATAGAAATTCAGATATATGTGTAATTATGGAGAGTTCTCTTATCTTATATAACATAGACGAACACACTTATTAAAAGAAAAGAAAAAGTGAATGTAAAGCCATGTTCCAATCCACACACAGAGTTCGACCAAAAAAGATTAGAAAGAAATCCAAAGCAGAGGAATAAAGAACGCATACCTGCAGTCACAGAGACCAATTGTCTCCATTTAAGATGATGCTCACAGAATTGTCCAATTAACCTATGCAGAATGCTTTTTAGTGAGGACTCTTTATCAGTTTCAGCTTCCGATAGCTCTGTCAATGATTTCTTAATATTTGGTGTCCAGTATCTGAAGATACCCTGCATGTTTAAGGTTGAAACACAGGGAAGATGTGAGCATGAAAGCTACTTGATTCATTATTCCGCACCTTTTTCTAATTACCTTTTTTGATGAACATAACTCATAATCTCGAGGAATACTCCCACGCAGGCTTTCTGGCACTTCCAACAGGTAAGAATCTTTTCCAACTGTGACATAAGTGATCTGTAACAGACCAACAGAAGACAAATGGGATTTTGTTAAACTTATTTGTAGAAGGGCACCACTAAGAAATCAAAATACCAATGTGTCTTTTGTAGAAATTCTTACCGATTTATTTCCAAGTAATCTTCTCTGTTCTTGGAGGTATTTTGTTAAATGAGACTCTATCTCCTTTACTTTTTCACAGGAAGAGTCATATTCAATATCAACTCCTTCATGAGGTATTATACGACCTGAACTATTGGCTTGTACCCAATCAAAGGCATCCTTAAAATGTTTTAAAATTGGGTTGACATCAGGAAGACCTTGACCTGCAAAACAATGACAATAAGATGCCAAGATTTTTAAAACAATGAAAAGATACATGCACATGCCAAAACCAATTTATAAGATGACAAAAAAGATCTTTTGAAATGATAGAAATATAAACACAAAAATCAAATAATACCCGGTGTAAGCAAATGATGAAGTTGTCTAGATTCAACATGCTCCAAGATGACTCCAAGAGAACAACATGTCTGAACCATTAGTTCACAACCGTGCAAAGCTGAAATAAACTCCTGAAGCTGTTTTTTAGCAGCATCCTCGTATAAAACAACCTTATTAGCATTCCTCCCGCAAGCTTTACTGCATTCAATCACATTCAGTTACTATAAATCATTCTCTGGAGCCATCGGTAAGTTCCCTATAAGCATAAGTTTACTATAGTGATAATAAAATCAACTGGTTATTCCAAGCTTACCTACTAGAGAAGACACGCGCAAGCAACCGCTCCATGTCTGGCAGCCTAGACATTGCTTTTCGAAATTCAAGTGCATAAGGAAGATTAACTCCCTAGAAAGAAGCATAAATTAGAACATTTGTATGCCAGATATGATGTAGGATATGGGTGAATTGAGTATTTGGGTAATTTAGCGGAAGCGAAAACAAAGGAAAAACAGAAAATAGGTGGTAAAAGACGCCTTGGCTTCACACCAAGGAGTTATCTCTGGAAAGTAAACTTTTCTTAATATCTCAAATCTCCATTTTAAAGAACTACATGAGGGGTATTTATAGCAAACTAAAACCTAGAAACAATAGGATAAAAAACCCTTACTAAAAAAGAAATCCTAATCCACCAAGGAACTAAGTAAAATAAACTAGGAAACTTAAATCAAATCCTACTAAAAATCTGGAAACTAAAATCCTAGTGAAATCTGGAAAACTAGAGAATCTAGGAAACTAATAAATCAGGAAACTAACTAATGATGTCCGCATCAATTCCCTCTGGCTGAAAAGATCTCGACTCCGGCGAGATAAAGCTGTAATAACATTCCAAAACGTCGGGATCAATGTGCGGCAGGTCCTCCTTTGTAATCCGAGTACTACAAGAATCTGGTTTAACTTCCACTTTACTAAGAACGTCTGCATCTTCCTTAAATCTTTAAGCGTAATGATATGTAGAGCTTTGGTTTTACCTACTTTGTCTTGCTCCTCTTCGTTTGGTATAGATTGATTCACGAGCTTGGGTTGAAATGGCTTCATCATGATCTTCTTTCCTTTATGATGAATGAACATATATTTTCTTGACCCAAGATGGTAACATTGTAATCGTAGATCCATGGTCTTCCCAAGAGAATATGACTCACATCCATATCCACCACATCACACCAAACATGATCTTTGTAACATGAAAACTGTATAGGAACGTGACATCGTTGGGTAACAGGGATAGAAGATGTATTGTCAATCCATGCTACTCTGTATGGCACAAGATGCTTCTCAGGCGACAAACCAAGACGTGAAACAGTTAACGTTGACACCACATTGATACAACTCCCATTATCTATGACCACCTTACAATCTTTATCTCCAGACTTGATGTAAGTGTGGAAAATAGAAGTCCTACACCAATCCTCAGTTTCCTTTGTAGGTTAAGCCAAAGTACACCTTACTATTGCTAATGTTGGATGAGGGACTTCAAATTCGATTCCACAATCTTCATCAGGTTGTTGGGGTTCATAAATATCTTCCTCGAATTCGCCTTGATTGTCAGCTTGTTCGTTGATGTGTGCACACAGATTTCTTGTTGCCTCCTTCGTTGGGCATTGGACAGCAAAATGTCCAAAACCTTGGCATCTATAACATCTTTGTGTTCCACCACCACGTGTATCAACTAGCACTCCTTTTCCCTTGGCAGTTTTTACTAAATTAGTTGTAGATGTTGGAGTCGTAGAATTTGGAGTCACAGATGTGCCAACATGAAAATCAGATCTTTGAGAATCAGTTTGCTTGACTACATTGGATGACTTTAAATACTTTTCTAATTCTTGTACCATCTGAAAAACCCTCTCTAAAGTATTCACAGTATGAGGAATTAATTCCCTTTGAAGCTCTGGACGAAGTCCTGATCTAAACTGAGAAATAGTCATCCTTCGATCTTCCCTTATGTCACATCGCAACATGAATTCCTCAAATTTTGCAATATATTCAGCAACTGGCATGTTATCTTGACGAAGAGTTTGCCACTCATCCAACAAACTCTGTTGATAGGATAATGGTAGATATTTCTGCTTCAACCTTTCTTTCATCTCACCCCAATGGATGATTGGTTCTTCACCAGCTCTCTAGCTGTGTTTCAACATTGGTCCAAAACAATCCAGCTTGACCCACCAATTTTATCTTAGCAAATCCCACCCTTCAAGCTTCAGACATGTCATGCCACTCAAAATAGCGACCCATGGTAGCTAACCAGTCGAGGAGTGCTTTAGGATTTAGCTCACCATCAAAATTAGGAGCGTCAACTTTCACTGATCTCATCACCCTTTCATCAGGGTCTTGCTCATAGCCACGATGAAAACTGTGTCTCTCTACGTCTCGATCATTCCTTCTATCATGACGTTGTCGCTCATGATTCCTCTCTTCTCCATTCACACTTGCTTCATCATGTTGGTTAGCTATTTCTAAGTCTGCAAGGCGACGTTCCACGAGTCTGGATCTAGTGTCCGAATCTGCCACTTGCGTTGATAGGTTTTCCATCATCTGAACAAGATGTTCAAAGTCTGTTGCTGGCTCATCTGTCTTTCCAGGCTTAGTCGGAGCCATCACTTGACACAGCGTGAAGAACAAGAAATATTCTAAAATTCTGAACCCAAGAAAACGAAAACTAGGCTCTGATACCAAATTTGATGTAGAATATGGGTGAATTGAGTATTTGGGTAATTTAGCGGAAGCGAAAACAATGGAAAAACAGAAAATAGGTGGTAAAAGACGCCTTGGCTTCACACCAAGGAGTCTCCAATATCTGGAAAGTAAACTTTTCTTAATATCTCAAATCTCCATTTTAAAGAACTACATGAGGGGTATTTATAGCAAACTAAAACCTAGAGACAATAGGATAAAAATCCCTTAGTAAAACAGAAATCCTAATCCACCAGGGAACTAAGTAAAATAAACTAGGAAAAACTTAAATCAAATCCTACTGAAATCTGGAAACTAAAATCCTAGTGAAATCTGGAAAACTAGAGAATCTAGGAAACTAACTAATGATGTCCGCATCAAGATAGGCCCAAGTGCTCAGTGTCCAGTTCAAGTCATCTAGATACTGTATACACTAAAGATTCGGATTTTAAGTGAAAAAGAAGAATTGGAAGTAACAATGCCCATATAATATTTACCTGAAGACTTGCAACAGCATCCTGGCGTTCCTTTATCAACTCTACATGATATAGAGGTCTTGCAAGCCATGTTTTAAGCAATCGCTTCCCAAATCCGGTAACACAGTGGTTCAATTGTGCATATATTGTCCTTCAAGAGTAATAAATTACCTCAGAATTTAGATTAGAATGAGAAAAATTAAAGACATGTTTAAGATAATTTAAAGAAGGTTACCCTGAAGAGTCTCCATTCCTGGTGTTCTCAAAAATCTCAAGGTTCTCTAGGGCAGCTGAGTCAAGAACCATGTATGGTTTTGATACAATATCACCAAAACCAGAACTTGGAAGTAACTCGAATTTTGCAAATCGGAGTAATGTCTCATCCAGAAAAGCCTGCTTTAAATAAAAAAGAACGCCTCCAAGAGCTGAAAGTGCAAAGATGCCATTCTCACCTGTTCTCATAAGCTCTGACAACACATCTGGCAGGCAGCCCAAGTCATCATCTTCCAAATGAGAATCATTAGCATGTAAGTTGGATGTCTTTGGAGAACCAGAAACCAATTGATCAACGGTGCACCTGTAGATACGTCTAATTTCCTGAGCAGTTCTCTCAGCATCCCAGAATTCTAAAAGCGGAACTAACTCATTGACTAGTGGACTTCTTGTATGCCTTAGCAGTACTTTCTCTGTTTCAGGACCAAGTAGTTTTACAGGTTTTATAATTTCCACGGGCCTCAGCTCGGACAAGAGACAAGACAAGGCACTGCACTCTAAATCATCTCCAAACTGTTAATGGGAAAACAATACTAGTAAAAAACACATCCATACAAAACATTTAGTTCAGTAAAGCAATACTAGTAAAAAAACACAGACATACGTAACATTTGATTCACTAAAGCACTACAAAACATAGCATGAAAAAACTTGTTTGTTGTGAAATGGAAATTAGGAGTAACAATGTCACAACTTGCACTGCTGATCATACATGTCCTCAAACAGTTAAATTTAATGGAAATGTAGACAGCCACTGATTCCAGTAGGCACCAGAAAATCACGCTATCCAGACCTTTTACGTTCATAATAGGCACACAATTTCACCAATTATGCTTAGCAGTTACAAAGAACCCCCTCTGCCCTCCCTCTCCCCACTGCTTTGATGAGTGATGAGTCCCACCCTGTTCGTGGAACAACTGTATGCTTTATGTGTGCATATATGTCTGTACAATTATGAGAATGAAAACTATGAGAAAAGGATGAACGAGATGTTCTACCAGACTCACACCTGCCCAAGAATGACGCGGCTGGTAGCAACATCAACTACACAAACCCCAAAAATCCGCTCTGTATTTTGGTTTGCCACATTCTGAAAGTTTTCAGTCACTGCCATTAGATAAGAAGCATCAGGGTTTGCTGACAGCATCTCTCCCTCAGTTAGAGTTCCTTTTGTAACCACTGCACATATTTCACGTTTCACAACCTATAGACAAAGGTGAAGTCAGAAGTTCATAGTGCCTTTTATGAGTAGCTTCAATATGGATATGAAATTACTAAGTGCAGTGCTAAGAATTAAAATATAGGATATCATATAAATCAAATGACAAACATTCAAGTATATATATTGACAGGTCAAATGAGCATACCTTATCTTTAGAGCCATCCTCTTTGCGACGAAGCTCCATCTGTTCAGGTGTTTCTGTCTGCTCTATAACAAGAACTCGATACCCCTGCTCAGTCAAGGCAGATTAAATTAATCTCCTCCCCGATTAAGAAATATACTTCTAATAGATATTAGAGGTTTAACTTCAACGAATTAGAGTAAAAAAAGATATCTTCAGAGAAAATGACAAGAATAAAGCCAACCTTCCTAGCCAGTTTCTCCACATTCATCGAGAAATTCTTCTCTGGGAATCCACAGTGGGGTTGTTCACCCTAATATTAGTCAAAGAAAAATTACTAAACAAAAAACAAATAGGAAACACAATGGATGTATCCAAAATGCGGCTAAAAAATATCAGAAAATTTCAAATTCAGAAGAGAACAGCTTGTATCTTTTATTTTCTTCTTTTGACCTATAAAATGAATTTTATCCAACCATTATACAGTCAAGGTAAAATGAGAAAAGAAAGAAATTGTTAAGTGCTCACACACAACAGCTAACACCAAGACAGAATTTGAAGATAGATTACCTTCATATATTGCAGACCAAGTTCTTTTGCTCCTATGTGTGCATCCATTTCAAAAAGTTCATAAAATTTGCCCATCTGCTCAAACAAAAATCAGATATTCATCACTTGACTGCAGTAATGACCCTGAAAGTTTGTGTGGCATTATAAAACCTATATATTTTTTAATCCAAATTATATATATAACATTACTTGGCTACTGTAAAGGATGAACATACCTTGAAAAAGAGAACTTTGTCCATGTGCTTTGACTTAAACTCCCACCATTGTCTCTGAATATTAACACATGACTAGATTAATAGCGTTCATGATGGTAAAGTGCCTCCAAACCCTATAGGCCACTTATCTATCTAAAAGCAATTACCTGGCCACCTGACAAACTCTTTAAGAAATCAGGAGGTAAGTAAAGAGTTCTTGGATCATAATTTGCATCTCCAGGACATCTTTTTTTGGCATCCCTACGCTCTCTGTTTCCAGACCAAAGCAGTTGAGCAAAACATTTATGAAATTGGGATTCCACGTAAACATTTTCTAAATGCCTCCCAAAAAGGAGCAATAAATTCAGATCTGCGCACACTAATGTAGTAAAAGTTCTCCTTTCATAAATAGTCATAGGCAAAACAGAGATACAGTGACTGACTAATGTTGTCAGCAAAGAATTATATAGTTTTTGAATAGAAACGAAATTTATTGAAAGAAACGAAAAGGAACACACAAGTGGATAAGGCATCCACAAGCCAAACGAACAACAAAAACAGACTAAAAAACAAAGACAGCAGCCAAACTACACAGAGACTGCCATACCAGAAAGACCCAAAGAAAATAAGATGCAAAAAAACACTTCACATCACAGCAGCAGCCATATCCCTCAGTATTGTGGAGTAAGAATAGTCTTTGAAATCTGAAGTGACAGAAGCCCATAGGGCATCAGCATAGAATTATATGTAGGCTGTAGCCATACAACAAGTTTAAAATGTAAAACTAACAACATAAAATGGCAATTAACAGATTGCCATTAGACACAGCAATTACCAGTAGCTTGTTTGCAACTGCCAAAAAAAACAGGCACAAAGTGGGGTGGTCCTAGAAACACCATAGCGAATAAGTACAGAAACTTACTCCCCCAGGAAGTGCAACTTTTCAGCTTCACGAACGATAAACCTTCCTGAGGCATCACCAGATAAAACAGTATTCATACCATTAGCCACCTTTGTGCCTGCAATTAAGCAGGCTCAAATTCAGTACGGCATAAAAGATATACCACGATAAAGACCCTACCTTTTCGGTATCAATAGTTACACCATTGATTGGAAGTATACATAACCAAATCAAGGTAAGTTAACTTGAGTATCCATTGGCTGGCATGGCAATAAGAAAGTAAATGCAGAAAGACAATAAAGTTTTTTAATAAAATACCATGCAATTCATATATAGCTTGACAAACTATTTTTTAAACTTGTATAAATCTAACCATTAACACTTATTAAGTCATACAGGATAGAATAGCTCTAGTTTGGCTTGCATTTTCTAAAATCAGGTAAATCCACTTCTAAACTGCTGCCATTCTTTAGAAATGCCATTTCTAAAACAGGCATAGAAATACACATACATGGAAAATAATTAGATAAATAAACAGAGGCACAAGAAAGCCCCTTCGAAATGTAATTATTTTTATAAACAAAATCACCATCAACCCCGCCATGCATTTGAAATTTGAATATATTTTTCTCAGTACGGCACATTTCTTATCTCCAAACAAAATCAACAAATAAAGAGAAACATAGGGCACACACTCAAAATCCCAGTACTTACTCTCAGCATTAGGGGTAGGCTCCATCACATATTTATCACACTTGATCTTCTTAGCAGACCCCAAATTCCCTCCACCTTTCAACTTTCGTTTACTCCTCAAGCCTCGCTTTCCTTTGTTCGTGCTTGTTGTGGGGACTTCATCATCTTCCTCATCCTCCAATTCCATAAGCTCCTCTTCCTCCTCAGCAACCTCAGCACCCTCAGCAACTAGGTCTTTGTCCCCACTCTTCCCCCAGTCCTCGTCGCTGGAATCATCGTCAGCAACATCATTGCTGCCTTCCTTATCCTCATCCTCATCCTCCATAACCACATGCCCATCCACAACGACCTCGTTGGAAGTCGACAAAGGGCCTCGCCTCAAACGTTTCAAGGTCTTGACGGTTTCCTGGACCCATTGGATCTTCTCCTTTCCCAAATCCAACAACTCCTCTTCAGCATCATCGTACTGAACTAAATGTTTACCATTATCCTTACTGAACAACTTCACATAACCTTCGTACCAGATATTATCCAACGGCCAGTAAACCCTGATCCTCTTGCCGACAACCTCTTGGCCATGGGATTTCTTGGGCTTGGGCTTGGACTGGAGAGGCGAAGGAGTGGTGGGGCTAGGGCTGGGACCGGGGCTAGGGTTAGGGTTTTGAGTTTGTTTGGATTTGCCAGAAATGGGGGATGGGGAAGAAGTGGTTTTGGAGAAGAATGAAGTGATTTGGCGCTGTTGGTTGATCAATGGGGAATGGCCGTTGCTCCGACGACGCGACATTGCCTGCTGTGTGTGTGTGTGATGATTGTGTTAATTAGTAGCTCTGACACTCACTGCGAATGCGGGTTACAGAGAGAGAGGAACTTAAAACTGATGCACGTGGACTGTGGGCAAAGAGGGTTTCGATTCTCAAGTAAAAGAGAGGAATGTTTCATGTAGCGGGAAATAACCGAAAATGGCCGGGGGAAGCTGCTGTTTGGCGGGAAACCCTACCTCTCTCAGTCTCAGTCTCCCTCCATCCATCATTTTTATTTTAATTTCTTTTCATTTTGTTGGCCTTATTGGGCCGGCCTGCGATAGAATTGGGCCCAACAATCTGCAAGGTACGTTGTCAGTCAGGAGCTACAAGTTTCATCTTTGAATCTTTCGATACTTATAGATACTACTTGCTTGAAGTTGATTTCTCCTCTCTCGCTCTCTCTAATCTCGATCTACCAGACGGACTACCAGAACCAGAGGCCTCGACTCAAGCATCCTTTCATGGCTGCCCCATGTCGCACTTTCTAAGAAGATCCACACCCACTCAACACCAGCACCAACACTACTCGCTCTGTCTCCAAAGCCACTTACTTTACTCTCAATCCCACCCAATACTTGTCTCAGATGCCCACCTTTACCGCCGGCTCACCCCCTCGCTACGCTCTGTCTGTCAGGGGCCAAGGTCTGGACGAGAAAAAAGACGTCGTGGAGAGCAAAGGTGGCTTCCTAGTGGTAGCACTCTGCCCCTGCCTGGTTTGCTTCATTCTCCTCCTCATCGTAATTTCCATCATTCTCATTGTCAAATTCCATTTCTTTTGCCACACCCCACTTCACTCTTTTCTCTACAAGAAAAATTGCTAACACCCACACTTTCCCGTTTTACAATTCCAAGATTGGTGGTGGTGCCCAATGTTCACTTACTAGGAAATGTGGTTGGTATAGAATATTCTCATAGGATTAGGGGATTTTCTAGTGCCACCGCTGGTGGTTCGGATTCTGATTCTGAAATTGATAGTGGGGACGAGGCTAGGGGTGAATGGGAGGGTAATGAGGGTGTTCATGCTAGTTCTAGTGGGGACCCGGATGAGGTTGATAGGGTGTGCAAGCTGATCGATGAATTGTTTGCCTTAGATCGGAATATGGAGGCGGTTCTTGATGAATGTGGCATTCATTTGTCGCATGATTTGGTTGTGGCCGTGTTGATACGCTTCCAGCATGCTAGAAAGCCCGCCTTTCGATTTTTCTGTTGGGCGGGGCAGAAGCCAGGGTTTGCCCATGATTCGAGGACTTATAATTCGATGATGAGCATTTTAGGAAAGACTAGACAGTTTGAGACCATGGTGTCCCTGCTTGAAGAAATGGGAGCGAAAGAACTTTTGACAATTGAAACATTTGTGATTGCTTTTAAGGCTTTTGCTGCTGCCAAAGAGAGGAAGAAAGCTGTTGGCATTTTTGAGCTGATGAAGTTGTACAAGTGCAAAGTTGATGTCAATACTATTAATTGCTTCCTTGATACTCTTGGAAAGGCAAAGCTGGGAAAAGAAATGCAATTGCTTTTCGAGAAGTTGAAAGGGAGGTTTACACCAAATTTACAGACTTACACACTACTGCTCAACGGGTGGTGCAGCTCGAAGAATTTAATGGAGGCAGGGAGGGTGTGGAATGAGATGATTGACAAAGGATTTAAGCCTGATATTGTTGTGTATAATACTATGCTTGGAGGGTTGTTGAGGAGTCACAAGAGGTCTGATGCTATCAAGTTGTTTGAGGTCATGAAAGCCAAGGGTCCGTCACCCAACGTCAGAAGCTATGGTATTATAATTCACGATTTCTGCAAGCAAAAGAAGATGAAAGAAGCAGTTGACTCTTTTTATGAAATGCGTGGATCTGGGTGCCAGCCAGATGCTGTGGTTTACACATGCCTAATCACAGGGTTTGGAAATCAAAAGAATATGGAAATGGTTTATGAATTGTTGAAAGAGATGAAGGAAAACGGTTGCACTCCTGATGGGAAGACTTACAATGCCTTGATAAAATTGATGACAAGGCAGCAGAGAATGCCAGATGATGCAGTGAGGATCTACAAGAAGATGATTCAAAATGGCATTGAGCCATCGATACACACTTATAACATGATCATGAAGTCTTATTTTCAGATGAGAAATTATGATATGGGTTGTGCTGTATGGGATGAGATGATTCAGAAGGGGTGTTGCCCTGATGATAACTCATACACTGTTCTCATTGGAGGTCTCATTAGTCAGGGAAGATCAGGGGAGGCCTGTAAATATCTAGAGGAAATGATAGAGAGAGGAATGAAACCTCCTCAGCTTGATTTCAATAAGTTTGCAGCCGACTTCTCCAGAGCTGGGAAACCTGACATTTTTGAGGAGCTTGCTCAAAAGATGAAGTTTGCTGGTAAAGTTGAAATCTCCAATGTCGTTGCAAGGTGGGCTGAGATGGTGAAGAAAAGGGTACAGAGAAGAGATCCTATTGATAATGGTGGTCAGTGAATGTGAGTTACTTCATGAAGATCTAGGATACTTGGCCTCAAAGATGGCATAGGAGGCATCCTGGTTATATTTGGCTGCCGAACTTTTAGCATGCATCAACAACTTGTTGGGTTGAAAAGCCACAGTTTCTGTTTTATATTATTATAGTTTGTGCACTTGTATCTTATTTGCCTATTTGGTCCTATTTGGTGTTATAATTAGTTCAGATTGAGAGTATTTGTCCCACATTGAAAAGTTAAGGGACCAAGCCTGGGTTTATAAGGAGTTGAGCTACTCCCTCCATTGCCAATTGGTTTTGGGGTGGAATCTCAACTTCCTTCATGGTATCAGAGCGAGGCTTCACGTGTTAGGCCCAACGGCCACACGTGCTCCCACGTCACCCAATAAGTGTTGTCCACGTGTTAGGTTTGAAAGTTCGCCACACGTGCGGGGGCGTGTTGAGAGTATTTGTCCCACATTGAAAAGTTAAGGGACCAAGCCTGGGTTTATAAGGAGTTGAGCTACTCCCCCCATTGCCAATTGGTTTTGTACTTCAGATGTATCACTTGATTTGTATATACTTTTTGAGTTTCAGGTTTATGTACTAATGGCTTTCCCGCAAAGTTTATTGACCGGCCTTGTAACATCCCGACCCAAAATTTTAATTATTCGTTAATTAAATCAATTTATTAAATTGTGAAATTACAATTTAGCCCCTAGGGGTAGGGATAATTTAGTCACTTTTTAATCCAAAAAGGATTTGGGGGAAATAAATGGCACCATTACGTAGATCGCATCGAGATGAGTCCGTAAACACATAGTGAGCTTGAATTGGAGTTATAATGAAGAAATTATTATCAAAAGCATAACCGTAAATTTTTCGAAAAGGGATTGATAAAAATCATAAAACTCTCTCTCTCTCTCTCTTTCTCCCTCCCTCCCGTGCGACAGCAGCCCCCCCTTCGGATTTTGCTTCGCGGCCGCCACTCGCGCCGGACCCGTCCCAAAAGGACCGACACCTTCTCCTCTTTCCATCCTGACCATTCCCAGCCGCCACCGCCACCGCATTTCACCGGAAACTACAAAAACGACGTCGGTTTTGACCCATTTTTCTCATCGCTCGTTCGGACGTTTTCGGCTACCAAATTTTGCGATCTACATATGCTTTTTCATCATCTCAATGTGTTCTAGTTGATGGTTGGGTTGTTTAGGATCAATTTCTACATTTTGGTTGTCTAAGCGATTGAAGTTTTGGCCGGTTTTGGCCCTTGATTCCGGCCATCTCTGGCCACTTTTTGGGGTTGGTCCAAGAACAAAAGTTGCTTCACTCAATGTCCTGATCATGTAGGTATAAGTCTTGATCGGCGGTTTGGAGATTTTCCGATCGCCAGAATCGCTTTGGACACCCACGCACTGCCGACGCATGTGGCGGCGCGTGGGCACTGTTTGGGTGTCCTTCTTGGTTCTAA
This sequence comes from Prunus avium, assembly GCF_965620075.1. Lineage (NCBI taxonomy): Eukaryota > Viridiplantae > Streptophyta > Magnoliopsida > Rosales > Rosaceae > Prunus > Prunus avium. The sequence goes on from NC_142291.1 coordinate 40,264,071, forward strand.
AATGATCATCATGTCATCCCAAGCGCGACGGTATGCTCATATTTGAATTAGGTTATCGTTTGACCGTCGATCGGATATCACATATTAGGGGTTATCAGGGTTTGACATGTTCGGACCATTGGATCGACTCCAATTTAATATATAGGCATCCCTATGATCGTGTAGGAATTCACGGATCGTGCATCAGAACCCCGGATGTTCCGATTCAATAACTTAAAGTTTGCGTTAAACGATAACCGTCTGATCGTGCGATCGTGAGCGATCCGACCGTTCGATTCGGACCAAACTTGCAGGACATGCTTATTAAACCTTGTTGAACCCATAGGAACTTCCAGATCGGAAATCGGAGGTTGTGGGCCCCGTGGGCCTAGTTGACCCATTATGGAAAGTTTGACCACCCGGTTGACTGAGCGTCTTCCGAGGCTATCCTATCATCCGAAACACGTAGTTGGACTTTAGGAACGTCTCGTTCCTTGTACACTTGCTTGAAACCTAGGAAAACTAGGGTTTTATTTAAAGTTCTCGTTCGTAGCTCTTTACGTTAATCTAGCGCTCGTGTTTGTAAATAGGTACTCCGGTTACTCGCACGCAGCAGGCGGGACCCTCTCAGGGTCAAGCAACGTGTGACTATTTGTGAGTGGACTTTGTTTTCAAATATTAGGCATTGTTTTATGATGGAAAAACTATGCATATGGATTTAATGGTTTATTGAATTCATTATATATTCAATTGTTGAACTTAATATTTTTGTAAAGTATTTGCAATATATTTGGGGTTTTGGCATATTTGAGTATCTTGAATTTATATATATGGATTTTGAGAATTTCTAGCTATGGTTGGTTATGTGTGGGGTATGTGGGGGTGTTGATGTGGGAATACGGAAAGAAAGTGGATTTTAGTATGTCAGTTTGAAGTGATATACACACTATCCTATGTACCTCCCCAGATACTTGGATATGTTGGAACCCGGGCACCCTTGACGGGGTGTTTCGTAGACCCTTAGTGGGATTAGTCTGCGCACGCTGAATAAATCCTATTGCTTTCGAGTTGAGAGTTAAAGACTGCGTATTTTGGTTTCCCAAAAACAGATGCCAGAAATGGATGGGTTTGAAGCACAACAATGCAAATAAGGAAAGAGGAAGAACCTTACAATGTTCACATTCCCTTCATTCCATTAACTGGTCATGCACTAGGCGAGGAAAGAAAAAAGAGGATTGAGGCTCGCATATCGACCATTTTAAGCAAATCGTTCCAAAGGGAACATTTGCTTGAAATAATGAGACGCATTGATAGTAGAAATAAATTTAAAGCGAAATGTTCAAGGTAGAGGGATGACATTTTTATATCACATTTCTAAGAGCATTCACAATCATGCTCTCTATTTTATAGTTAAAATTTAGCTAAAAACACTATAAAGCTATTTTAGGAGGTCTCTATAAAATTTCAACTCCCTAGTTTAAAGAGTCATAAATGTTTTTAATATTTTTTAATTCAATTTTTGAATAAAGTGTAGACACAAAAGCAACAATAAAAAAAATAGTTGGCATTAAATAGATGTTTAAAATAATATTAAATATAGAAGCATTTAATTATAGGGAGTTACTAGGAGTCCTTTCTCTCTAGAGATTTCCTTATTTTATGAGCTCCTAGAGATCTCCCTATTTTAAGAGCTGAATAGGGAGCATGGTTGGAGGTGGTTTTTTTAAATTCCTCCTTCAATTTTAGCTAAGGTGATAGTTTAGGGAGTCCATTGTAGATGCTCTAATATAGTTACGCGGCCTACAAACAATATAAGTGAGCTTCCTCTCTATTAGAGATGTGATACAAACATCTTATTTATATGTCTTATAATATAGTTGTGGGTGTGGGTGAAACATGAATCCAACTAGTTTTTCTTATTATAAAATTTTAAATTTTAATACAAGCGTTATTTTGGGGGGAGGGGGGGGAGGGGGGGGGAGGAATCGAACCTAGGATCTCAAGTGTAGGGGTAGATGCTCTTAACCACTTGAGCTACAAAGCCCCATACTTTTGTTCTTAATTACTGTTTTACCCCTGTAACGGATGCTCGGTCTCACTTTACCCCATGCAACTGGAATTTTCTCACTTTACAAGAAATTAAGCCTTTTAAAAAAAAGACATTTCCTATTGAGGGAGGTGATAATATACTTAACTCACACACACTACACGGATGCTATGACTTAAACTCAGAACCTTGTCTGAGGGAGCAATTACTTTAAACCACTACACAAAAAGCCCTTTGACCACCTAGAAGAAAAAAAAGTTAATTATATTTTTGGTCACTGTGATTTCAATTTTCCCGATTTTGTCACCGTAGTTGCAGTAGTTAACAAATCAAGTCCTAAGCCTCAATTCCCTCAGTTTGTTTAATTTAAAAAATATTTAATATTAAGTTAAAAATAATTAATTTCAATGTAAAATTTAATATTTTTAAAAAAACCTACCCCATGTTCCCTTTATTTCGCCGTCAGGCTCCCTTCCCCACCTATCCAACAATACCTAGGTTCAGTTTGAGATTGTTGTCACTTTTAAAAAAAGTTTCTTATGCTTTACTTTGAAAATAATTAATTATAAAGTAAAGCTGCTTTACTTTGAAAATAATTAATTATAAAGTAAAGCGGCTCCATGTTTGGTAAACAATATTTTTAAAGTGTTGTTAATATAAATAGTAGTGTTAAAACCGTTTGGTAAATTTTAATATAAAACTGTTGTAAATGTGAATATTAACTAAAATAGACATGATGTTGAAAGTATCATGCGCTAATCATGTGGTGGTAGTGGTGAAGGTGGTGGTGAAAGAGATGGAGGTGAAGGTGGTGGTGGTGGTGGTGCCGACGCCGGTGTTGGCGTGGTGATGGTGGTGGTAATCAAGAAAATTGAAATTACGGTGACCAAATTTGATTTTGAGCCAAACCCCGGTGACCAAAAATGTAATTAACATAAGAAAAAAGAGTAAGGAGAAGTATTTACGGTATTTGTATGAATATGGTATATCTATCTATATATATAAAGCAAAAGACAGAGAATGGCGAAACATTCAAAATACCAGAAAATGCCCTTGGTTAATACAAACATTAAGAATTGAAATTATTAATTAAATGAGGATAATATGGTAAATTCATGCCTTTTCATATTAAAAAAATTTAAAAATAAAAAATAAATCAGATAATGAATCCTATATTTATGAACCACAACTACCCATTATTTTTTTAAATTCTAAAATAAATTTAAAATTTGAAAATAAAAAGCCTCTTGCAGGGCCGTTAGGCTAGTTACGTAGGTATAATACACATTTTGAAGTTATCAAATTTTAGTGGAATTGGGTTATCACAATAGTTGTGCCCCTGGATCCGAAATCTATATATATAAAGCAAAAAGCAGAGAATGGTGAAACATTCAAAATGCCAGAAAATGCTTTTGGTTAATTCAAACATTAAAAATTAAAATTATTAATTAAATGAGAATAATATGGTAAATTCATATTTTCTCATATTAAAAAAATTAAAACTAAAAACAAAATTAGATAATAGGTCCTATTTTATGGAACATAACTACCCATATTATATTTTCTTAATTCTAAAAATAATAGAAAAAAAAAAAAATCAATTGGCACATGCGTGAGCATGTGTCAAGGGGCTAGTTTTTTTTTTAAAGAAGTTGTCAAATTTTATTGTACTTTTTCTTGAAAAACCTAAGGAAATTTGCAGCAGTCAGTGGTGGACACCACGGTTTACGAGCCTCCAGTGAGTGCAAAGTTGTATCCCTATCGTACACCAACACCAACTACGGTATTGTCCTCTGTAGTTTACAAATTAGGGCTTGCTTTTCAGAGAGAGGAACGTCAGGGCTTTTCAGCGAGAAGCATACGTACCTTTGAAAAGCTTCAGGCTTGAGGTCGCCGTTGAGGTTGAAAGAAGGACCAAGTCTCGGGTAAGTAAATTTTGTTCTGAAATTACAAATCAGCTAAAACAAGTTTGGAATTTGAAATTCCAAGTCTGCATTGGAATACAAACCCAATAACCGTGGATTCGGCGTTGGACGACCAATGTCAAAATTGTCGAATCCATGAAGTCAAACATTCTTATGAATTTTGTTAGAGCGATCAATTTTTGTGAAACTTTCTTGTTATATCTTCACGGCACTACTAGGTCTTTCACTTCCGGATTATAGGGCAAGAATTGGAGTGCCTGTCATGTACTTTTTATCAGTTTGGATGGTATGTTCTTGAATCTTATCAGTTTACAAAATTGCTGGGAAAGGAAAACGGTCTAGTCTGTTAATTTGGAGGCGTGGGGAAAATTAGGAATTGAAGGACACTGAAAAACCCTGAACCCTGAAAAAAAGGGCATTTTGATATATTGTCAGTCCTCTAGTTCTTTTTGGGTCATCGCCTCAATAACAGCCAAAAAAAAAAAATTCAACTGTGATTCTTATAAACTGCCTAGTATGAGACTAGATTTGATAACTCACTGGAAGGTATGTTGAAGAAAGAAATAGAGGCCAACTTCCGAATTTTGTCCAAGTTGAATGTACTAGATGGACTAGTCATGAAGGAAACTTACCCCTCCCAATCCCATCAACACCTTATGACTTATCTTCTAATCTTAATGCTTAAATTGGGCATTTACAATCATTAATCAATATGTTTATATCATCTTTCACCAACACGCACTTGTAATTGTACATAGCAGAATCATTAGATTGTTGCAATTTGAAATTATCCTCTTATTGCTGTCTTTAGTCATGTAGTGCACATAGCTCTGTTGGGATACCCCTAACTGTAATTAATTAAGAGTAGAGGTACTAGCAAAAAGAGCAAAAACAATTGAGTACAGTTGAAGGTTTCAGTTATTATGGAAGTCATCTTATTGTTGAAGCGTAGTACGAACCATAAGTGAACCATTTGTTTGTCATCTGGTTTCTAAGAATGTCATCAAGATTTTCAGAACCCTTTTTTTTTGTCTTGGATATCTTTCTGGACACAACCAGCATCTTCATTGAAGTAATTAACCATCTGTCAAGCAAATTTGGATACAAAACCATAGAGAAATTACTATCCAGTCAATGCTTTCTACTGTCATACTGTGTGTCACTGGTTAAAAGCTAGTTGTTTCCTTGTTGGATTGATCGTGCTGCAGTATCTGATGGAGGCTCAAATTCAAGAATCAGTTCCTTGTAGGCCTCAGGTCAAGGTGAAATTCCAGCTTGGTTCAGAAACATATTCTGTCAATCGAAACACTGGCATTCTTTCCGAGCAAGTGGTTTCCGTTAAAGAAGAAAGCATGAACATATTGAAGGACTTCATCACCAGACATAATGTTCCTAATGACGTCCCTGATGAACTTGTTGAAAACTCCTCGGAAGATGATGGTGAAATCCCTGAGAAGCCTCCTGTCAAGTTGAAGAAGACTAAATTTACTTGATTGCCTTTCTATGCCCAGGTTTAAACCCCAAAACTGTTTGTGGAGTGCTCCTTTTGATGTCTTAGATCAACTTTTTGAACTACATCTGGAATTACCCAGCGTTAGCTACTTTTGCAATATGAAGTGAAGTGCTTATGTTTTCAAGTTTGACATTAACTACTTTTTGAACTATCAGCTTTTGAAATTCAGTCCGTCCAATTGAATTATTAATTATCAAGATTAATTCTGGACTCCAGCTAGGTTTTAGTGGGCATTTTCGTATCCCTTGTACTCTTGACTTCACTTAAATCACTTGCTGTTACAGATTATCTCCCGATCGAAAGTGCAATTGGCAGGCTTACCCTCGTACAGATTTTAACTGCGACTGTGAGTCTGTTGACTAACCTGAAAACTCGGATAATTCGCAAATCAAAGCTGTGCAAGAAAAATACTGTTCTCATGGGTAAGCTCAGATCTGTTCCATTCCATTAGCCTTACTTAGCACGTATTGTTAATAAGATGATATTAAACATCTTCTCCACCGGCCAGAATAGAAAAAATCTCTGGCCAATAATGCTATGCCAAAGTATTATCACGTGTGTCATAGCATTATTGTCTAGGGATAACAAAATAGTGTTATTCCTGTTTCATGGAAGTCTTTCTCCACATTCTGAGGTTAGCTCTAAGATGAGCATGTTTCTAAAATGGTTGAGAATGGAGGTTACCATACCGACTTGATTATGATGTTACAAACTCTGGGCTCCTATAGCCATGGACGGTGACCTTTTTTTTTTGTCCAAACGATAAGGGATAGACGGTGATTGTTGGATGCTACGATGTTAGCATTTAAGAGTTTGCCCCCCACAATCTTCTGATTTTATCTCATTTTCGGTCTGATTCCCAACAGAATAGGCCAACAAGCTTCAGAAAAATCTCAACACAAAGAGGAGTAACTGTCATTATAATAATAGAGATAGAGATAGAGATGCATTAGAAAGGAGACTTGGAAAACCATCCACATAATCCCCAACTAAATTATCCAATATAACCCTCTTATAAAACATTAAAACCCAAAATAAACAAGAGAAAGACTTGAAGCCTAACAAAATTGGGTTGGATATAATCTTAACAGACAAAACATTTGGATCCCAATTTAGGAGAAGTGTATACCATCCTTGTTGAACTCGGAAAGTAGGTCCAAGAATTGCTGTAATTTGAGCTTCGAGGACCTCTCCCCTTCAAAACCTGCCTTCTTCAACACACTCAAGACCTTTTTTTTGAATTCAGATACCTCCCCTTCTGCATTACCATCCTCCAACTCCATTCCATCATCCACTTCATCATCATTCATCTCTGTCCTCATCTGAAAAATCCATCACATCATTAGTATCCTCCAAGGCACCTTGTTGGGCTGGTGCAAGATTAAGCGCCTGCAAGGTCTTGTAATTCTTCTCTAGCAAATTGATGAAACTTTTCTGCCTAAAAATTGAGCCAAGCATTTTGTTCTTCCTATTGAAACAGATCCGCAAAAAGCCATCCCACTCCTTTTGGTTCACTTCAAAAGGTGGTTTCCTGGGTTCAATTCGAACGACAGAGGAATCTACCTTAGGCAGGGCGAAAATTGTTCCTTCCAACTTTGAGTAGATGGGAGACCCGAGACAAGAATTGCGTGTTGACGGTAAGACGACAGTAGAGCTTGTCACCAGGCTGCGCAACCAGTCTCATTGCAAATTCCCTTTGGAACATTATAATGGCACATCTGAAAGCAGGTTGGTGCTTCAATAACTTGAATGTGAGGGGAGATGAGATTTGAAAAGGGATATTTGCCACGCATATATCAAAATAGGGAAGTTCAGTCTTCAGCACATCTCCTTGAATAACCTGTGGACATAGCAAACAAATCCTCTATCTGTATTCGATGAAAATCATCAACAACACATCGTATCACACATCATACAACAGAATTTGAGAATTCCTTCATGGCATAATAGTTCACAGTTTCTAAATTATCATATTCACCGAAACGCTAATTGCAATTACTCAATAATGGGTTTTCAAAGCAAAAATAAAGTGCTTGGATATTGAAAATAAGCACGAAAAAGGAGGTACCTGCAAGCGGCTGGAGAGAGGAGTGCCCTGAAATCGTCTCTGCAGCTCGAGGACCATGCGAGCGTCAATCTCGACGGCGATGACCCTCTTACCAACTTCTAGAAGCTTCTTGGTGAGATTACCAGTACCAGGACCAATCTCTAGGATGACATCGGTGGATTTGATCCCTGACTTCTGGACTATGGAGTCCACCAGTAACGGATTCTTGAGGATGTGCTGTCCTTTGGACTTGTGGAACGATATGCCTCCTTGGTAGGGCGTGTGCCCTGCTGGCCTCGCCTTCTCTTTCTTTGTTTTGCCTCCTGCCATTGATGCCAAACCAAAGGCTGAGAGGGTTGTTTTCCTTGGGATGTAACACCGAAATCTATTTCGGTTGAAGTTGGAACTAGAATGGTGTGTGGCAGTTGATTGAAGGATTTATCACGTGTCTTTTTATAAAGTGATGTGGATGAACAATTAGCATTGAAGTTGATGACTCCATTTCAAGAAATTGTACCATACTGAGCAAGCCATCAATCTATCTTGAAGGATGGAGGAAGAAGAAGCCAAGACGAAGCAGAATTTTCCATTAAGACTATTAGAATTTTTAAAAGAGAGTCGTCACCATATGTTCAACTGACTTTGGCCTCCAATTTTACCTTTTAGAATAAAATTAATTAAAAAAGGGAGTCGATTTCCCAATTCCACTTTTCTCTACTTACACTCCCTTTTGCTTTTTAATACTTTTTAATCAATTTTGTTCTTTCTCTTTCCGATTCTACCCTTATTCTCCATTAATTTTTTTTAACTTCACTTTTATATTATTTATTTGGCTTTTTATCACAAATGGTCATCATTTGCATAATTTTCACCTTTCGTCCTTAAGGATTTTTTGTGACACTAATGATCCTTAATGTTACCATCTACACATCAAAATGGTCCATATCGTTAACTTCCGTCACATTTTCTGTTAAAATGCTGACGTGGCACGCATATGGGCTACATATTCAATCATATAGAGTCACATGACTTTAAATAAAATATAAAATATATTTAAAAAAGAAAATTAAAATTTTTAGAAAAAAAAGAAAGAACTTAAATTAATAATAATAATAATAATAATATGCAGAAATGAAGTATAAATTACCATTCCTGGCCCTTACCTGTCGGGGATTTTTAAAATTCAGAGATCCCCATACTCGATTTCCGTTTTGCCCTAGAATCTCCTCTCGTTAGGACCGGGAACCCGGCCAAACAGGGATTTATGCCATCCATAAGTCCGATTCTTCTATTTGACTAATTTCTTATGTTGGCATATAATGTTGCATCTTTGTCTGGCCAAAATTTTCTAATTTTTCTTATGTTCGGATCTTTTCCTATTTTTTTAAACAAAGATCTTTATGCAGAGGAGGTTGTTGCACAGAGCCTTCTTCTCCAGCAAGGGCTCATTGCCCCAATTGAGATACACAATGAAATGGTTAATTCCGAGGTGGCTAATTCTAATGTTGAAGCTGCAATGGTCACTCTTTGTGCAAATAATCTCGCGGGAGAATATTTGCCTCTAGATCCTTCAACCTTCGATCTTCCTTCTCTCTCATTCTCGATTCCTGTAAAAAAGACTGGAGTAAATAGACCACACCCGGGGGGTGTTGGCCAAAGGCCCTCCGATGCCGATGCCTAAGTTAGTTCGAGTGTTTGTAGGAAAACAATAGCTAAGCAAAGGGTACGGAGTTTGTATGGTGTAAACCGGGCGGCCGGAGCCGTGTGTGGTGGCCGGAGCCGTGTGGAGAAAATATGGAGAGTGGAGAGTTGAGAGGGAGAGAGAGCTTCGGGTATTTTCTCGGGTTTTGGAGCTAGGTTTAGAAGTAGGATTTTTGAAGTACCTTGAATGATGAATAAACCCATCTATTTATAGGAGCCTCGGGGCTAGGATTTCGTAGCCTCAGGGCTAGGGTTTCGTAGAGATCGAGTCAGACTTGATAATATCTGAATTATCTCGTTAATTATAAGATAATATCCTATAATTAGGATATTATCCCTTTGATAAGATAATACCCAAATTATTGATATTATCTTATTAATTATAAGATAATATCCCTTTATTATGATAATATCTCAATTAATGATATTATTTTTATTAATTATGAGATAATACCATATAATTAAGATATTATCCAGATTAATTAATTATCCTAATAAATGATTTAATTAATTAATTTAAGAGATAATCTTCTTTTCCACGTGGCGTGCTCTGATTGGAGACGAAAATATTTGCTCCCACAATCACCTTGATTCAATCATCACCCAGAGGCAACTAAACGGTGATTTCTCTGACAGCAACCTGGATACAAATAAAAAGAGTACTGGAAGGAATTCGCGCCTACCATAAACTCCCAGTTAGGAGAAGAAAGATCCCGAGAATTTCTACCTACTAGGGGACTTTTGCCCAAGAGGAAGAAGCTAAGAGTCACCAATACAAATAATCACCCGCTGCACCTTTCTTCTCTTCTCTTATGGGGCGGGCAAGTTTTCTCTGCCCCAAAGTTCGAGGAGCCAACGCCAGTACGAGAGGACTGGGTTGGGCCAACCTATGGTGTACGGTTGTTATGCCAATAGCAGCGCGGGGCAGCTAAGTTGGTATGGATGAACTGCAATGAGTCTGTCAATGCAAACACATATTTTTTTTTCTTCCCAAAAGGGTGAATTTCCAATTAATACAAATTTTGACTAATTGACAAAGCAATTGGAACGCGAGACCTAATTTGGCATAATAACTAAGATTTATAGTCTGACAATTTATATAAAATGCAAAATTGACAACATTTTCCTATATGAATCAAGATGCGTATAGCAAGATTGCTTCAAATTTTTTAAAGTTCTTATGCCAAACTGCTGAGCTGACTAATAGAAATGATGATCTTGAAGAAGATGCGTATACAATAAATGATCTGCTTTGGCCTTGGGGATTTCACTCTCCCTCTGAAAGGACTGCTTTACCAAAAATGGAACAACGGGGACCTACTTGAAAAACAAAATTGAAAAGAAGAAAGAGCAGTCTAAGGAGTAATAAGGAAGACCAGTTGCATCTTCTGTACTCAAAACCTCTGCAATCTTGACAGTTTTTTCTTAAACCATTTTGAGAGGTGCCTAATCCGGGCTTGCAATTCATTTCTCTTGAAGTACTGCCTCGCGTTTGACAGCATAACCATTATATCATGCTCCACAGCTTCCAAGCTTCTATAATAGTCATTCCTTAACCTTGATTGGATTAGTTCCGGGTACAATTGCACAGGAAAGCTGCAAAATATCCACAAACCAAAGTATCATTATTTTCTCAAAATCTTAGTTTTTGCCAACAATAATTCATATTAACAAATGTGATTATTGATGTGCACTTGGTTCTTTTTTTTCTTTTCTTTTTTTTGTGTGCAGGCTTTGTGATAGAACGGCAGGAAGGGCCCTCTTAACAGGCTATAAGCATATAGGTCATGAAGTTCCGCACATTCTAACTAATTTCAAGGAAATTAATTAGAACTCAATGGATTGGAAGGTTCCTATAAATGTTCTAACACAGGGATATGGTTAATCCATATATAGTATTTCTTTACCTGTTGCAGAAATCCGCCTTCCGAACAGCTTGATTCATTTGTTGGATTGTTTGGGAGTCCTGCATCATTTACAGCATAATTAATTAAAATCCTTATAATAGTTCAAGCTTTAAATTCCAATTCCCACAAAATAAAAACAGGGACGTGAAAGTATTTGAATAACCTTCTGCTCCAATTTAGAAAAATAGTGCAGCAGCTTATCTCTGCTTTCAGAATTAATATGGGGGTGTTCCAATAATATGGATGGATCACGCAGTTCCCAAGGACAATGACAATGGGTTATCCCATCATCATTCTTGTACCGAATCTCATATCTTAACCAAGGGCTGTTGGGAAACTCATGTGATTTGGCCTGACAACGAACAATTTGACCTTCCCACCAATCCCCACCTCCATCTGAATCCCTCCACCAAACCTCGCATTTGTCCCTAGTGGTCCAGTTTCTTCTAATAGCCGCATCATACCATATTTTCTCAACAATGAAATCACTGAAATCAATTTCAGGCAAAGTTAAATTCCATGGTTTACCAAACATAGCAGAAGAAGGGTCTACAAATTTAAGTTCCATTCTACTGCAGCTCTCCCCAGAACCAGGCTGCGAAGCATACTCAAGGCTTTCAACCTTGCAAATTTCCACAGCTTTGATGTTTTCCTTAATTGATCCCCAAGGACCCCAAGGACCCACTTCTGATTTCATAACTACTTCTAGATACTCTTGATGGCCCTAACAATCAGAAGCCAAAATATTAGTTATTAAACAGTAAATACAAAAGCAGAACTCAAAAAAGACCAGAAACCACAAAAACAGATGCTAAAAATTACCTGTCTCAGGTACACCACTTCATCACCTAGCTGAGGAATATAACGGTATCCCGGCTCATGTTTTGACAACATCAGCCATGACAACTTTCCAACAGGGGTATCTAACATGCTTCGGGTTGAAGAACTTTGGTCATTATCATTATATGAACCCTGACGATTTCTTGTAGACCTTGGTCTTTGATATATCTGATCACACACTTTGACGGAGGAGTCTTCTGCATCTTTTGATGTCCCCGCTGTTTGATGGCCCCATCTCAACTTAAGGCTACGGCTCACAGAGCCCACCCCCTGTGAAGTTGCCTTGATCTTTAATGTTCTTGTTCCACGTATTGCACCCATTGCAGCTTCAGGGAGATCAATTCCTGAATCATGATGGTCGTTGACATTTGAGGTATTTTCTTCCATATTACCATCAACACCTTCTGAATTAGTCCTACCCTTAAAAAAAAACTTCAAAGAACCTGGTCTGCCAGCACCTCCACTCACTTTTGGCATTTCCAGGTTTAAATTCTGGTCCATGCATGAAGGATCTTCTGGCATTAAATCTCCATAACCTGTTAGGTGTTCTGCAGAAAACTTGAGGGAAGCATCATACTTTAATTCATCAGAGTGCATTGTTCCAGCAGCCTCCTCTATCTCTAGGGAGTCCTCTATGCCTTTTGGTTTGCGCTCGCCCAAAGCTGAGGACTCTAAAGATGACGATATGAGTGTATGAGGAAGCTCTTTACTTTTTAGATCGTCCAGATTCTCTAATGCATCAGTTCCATTATGTTCCTCATCCCTGCAAGGCAAGATACCTCCATAATTTTATTTTTTCCCTTAACTTTTGAATGAGTATAAAACTTTGCACAGTTGTCCTTAGGATAAACATACCAATTGACAGAATTCCTCTCTTTCATATAGACATCAAAACTAGCAAGGGATCCAGTGGCTGCCTCTATTGGTATGGGATTTCCTGATCTTGTATGCTTTGGTGTGCGTATCTTGACCTCTCCCCACCCAACTCTGTTATCCTTGTCACATGGAGATGCCTTCAAAGAATTTCCAGCCTTTGCAGTTTGCCCGGGATCTGCGAATTCATTGTCTATGAGATTTCCTGACAACTCCACGTCAATCACATCTGCCAAAGATGAACTCAGACCCTTATTAATCCTCTTATCTTGAGTCACATCTTGATATCCAGAAGATGGAGACACCAAATCAGCCTGATTTTTATATTTGATTTTTACATCCTGCGGAGCCTCTTGCTTCTTAGAATCACGAAGTGGAATCTTGAAAACCAATTTTGGCTTGCTTCTGACATTTGACTGAGATGAAGAAACTGCAAGAGGCTTGGCTATATCCTCAAACTCGTGGACAGATGTTTCTTCTTTAGTATGTTTTTGTTGCATCATCTGGTTACCATCATCACTTTGAATGTGGAATTGTTGCTCTAGAGAATCACTGTTTGATGAATCATCTTCATCTATTTCTCCATCAGTAGATGTTCCAGGGATCTGAGAAAGCACATTTCGAGCATTGCGTGCTGCAACTCGCTGGGGTCTCAAGGTCTTTGCGGAAGGCTTTCTCTTTGAAACTTTCCGGCCACCTTTTGAATTTTTAATTCTCTCAATCCCAGATATAATGCCATCATGCTCATCCACTTTCCTTTTCTTGCCACGCCTCTCAGAACAGGTTATTGACTCAACCTAAAAATCATAAAATTTGAGTCGATTTAGGTCGAACTAGAACAGAAACTAGTATAGATGAAGAGACTGTATTTACCTTTTGTCGTTTTCTTCTTGATCGGCGAAGGCCATCCTTATGACTGCATTCAGCTTCACTGTATTCTGTACTGCAGTCTGGATCGCTAGAAGAGCTGGTGGTGATATTTCCTTTCTCATCTTCACTGGAATTTTCCTCAGTACCGTGATACTCTGAATCAGTATCTTCACTTGCAACTTCATTTTCTGGCTCCCATAACATGGCATCAAAAAAATCTGGTAGTGGCTCAATCATTCTTTCCAAATCTGGTAAAGGAGGCATCTGATAATCTAGGCCTGTATCCATGCCAATAGAGAATTTCATGGATGAAGGATGCCATTCCATGCCAAGAGCACCCAGTCGCCGTTGCTGGTATGTACTTTGATAAGGTTCAGGATATGGCATCATACCTATTGTTTCCCATCAATCTACGTTATGAGAAAACATTGTGACTGAATATATATTAAGAACCCAACCCAGTAGAACCAGAAACATACTTGAATCACAGAGAGGATCTTGAAGATTCCTTCGATAAGCAGGAAGCTGTGTCTCCTGCAGCATATATAGTATGTTCCACAATCACACGTGGAATAGAATGTAAATACCAGAAATAACATTCAACATCAATCAACTGTACACCATGCACAGGAACATAAAAGTACATTGATTCAATTTCTTAATGCGCAAGTTGATGCCATCTGCAGCTGTGTAATAAAATTTACTCCAGAACAATGTACTAGTGAGTACTAATGAGAAGATGATTTAACCTGATCAATAGGATATCCAGAATCATCCCGTGCAAGGGGGCGATAATCCCCAAGGAAGAACTGTAGGAGAATCACACAAACGGCCATCATAGAAGAATTGCATAACACGAACTTGAATCAAAAGATAAAGAGTAGACAACTGTACAAACAAATGCTTAGGATACCTGATCATATTTAGCATCTTTTTGAGACTCGCCTTCACCCGTGTTTATTAAATATACTTGGCCAACATCATCTGAGAGTACTATTGATGTCCCATCCCTAAGTAACAAAGAGAATATCTCTCATAAAAAACATTAGCAGAATAAAGGTTAAGCATTTTAGTTTCCACGAATTAGAATTTGATCATTCAAAATTGATATCCACGTCGTAAAGAATGATGGCACCAGTAAACTGAAAATCCATCATTCTGAAAGTGGGCAGGGGAGAGGGGGTCAATGAGATATTGAAGAGATGTGAGGTAGTAGCAAGGCAACTAACCTATGTCTCCTTACATAAATGAACCCCCACAAAAAGTAATAAGGTTAAAATTGTCAGTTTAACTATAACACGAGAGAAGAGTATTCAACATATTTGAAAATTGGGTAGCTCACTTACGCGGAAAACTTCCCATCAACCAACTTAACGTTTCCAATTTCGTATATCTTAATAGGCATGCCCTCCCATATCTAGAAGCCACCAAATACAAAACAACGTATTAACAATACACATTAGGAGAACAATGTATCAGAAAAGAGAACTTGAAAAATTCAAGGAATAAACCGAAGCTCACATCCCAAACTATTGTTTGCCCATCATACCCAGCACTCATAGCAATCCGAGGGTTAAAGGGATGAACATCCAAAACATATGACTGCCAAGAATTTGACAACAGACAAGTGCCACAAGATCAATAGATTCAAAAATTCAAATTCAAATTCAAACAAAAAGCTATTTCCTGGTGCAGATAAAGCATTGGATTAAAAAAAAATGTATATCTGAGTCAAGGCATTATAAGCATTATGATAATCAGAATCTGAATCTCTTAATATATCAGACACCACTTACAGATGCAGTGTGACCGGTCAAAGAATGTACTAAGCTACCATCAACAGCGTTCCAAACACAAATTCTGCAATCTGCATAATTATTACACTTATTAAAGAGAAACCCTAAGTTTATAACCCAAGTGCTTGAATGCATGCAACAAAAGAATTGTGCGTTTTAATGGAACAGTTGTGCCGTATAGGTTAAAATTATGAGCTTTGAATTAACAGCTGGGTGGTTATCTGTTTAATATGAGGAACGCCTCCAGGATGTCATGTCAATCAGACAAGTTTTGAGTCTAGGCATGAGGAATAAGGGACAAGCCATGTGCGACGAACAGGCATGAATACAGCATCTATAGGATAACTCTTGAAAGCTATTTGGTATTTTTTTGGAAACAATGGGCACAAAAGTTAGTGTAGCCAAAAACATTAATGGGTGGAATTATTAATGGCTCATTAAGAGAAGCAAGAGGTGACAACCTCTGAACATAAGACTTGGAAAAAGTAACTATGATCGTTCACTTGAGCAGTGAATGCCCCCAAGAAGAGAGTAATTATGGCTCAACTTATGATATACAAGAAAGAAGCTGAAAACCAATGCAGGCTTAAAAAGAAAAGAAAAAAAAACGCATGACAGTATGTAACTTGATGGATGCAGTGGCCCAAGCAAGAGCATAATGTAGTTGAGATTAGGTGCTTTCTTTTAGAACATGGAAGAGGTATGCCAAGAAAATCCTATTTCCGTAAAAATACTTTCCATAAGTATAAACCTTGGTAAGTACTTTACCCATGATAGCTGCGAGCACAAAGCGGTTATCCAGGCTCCACACAATCATATTAACACCACGAGGGGTGGGAAGAAATCTCTGACGAGGGCCTCCTCGAGGTGGCTGAGGAGGCAGTGGGGGAGGCGGAACTTTCAAATGATATGCACGTGTCCAACGTCCAACTTTTCCCTAAAGTCAACAGTGGAATATAAAGGAATGATCACATGAAATTAGGGTTTAGGATTTACATGAAATTAGACTCTCAGAAAAGACTCTCAGAAAACTGAAGAAAAAAAAACTCATTCAAAGGAGCTCACATGAGATCTGTGTGATCTTGGAACCCATATAATGGCACTGCCATCACGAGAGCAGGTAACTATGTTGTTGTGACGAAACCTGAGAATTCAAATATGGGTTATTAGCACATTCTACCAACAAAAAAAAAAAAAAAAAAAGTAGTTGTGCGGATACTATACTACACAAAAACAAGAGCATAAGCATGATGCAGAAAATATCAATGTAAAATCATATCAGATATCAGTATACCAGGAATTTTTGAACTTCATATTACTCTCCTCCTTCACAGAGTCAGAAAATGAAGATTTTGAAGGAATGGCACAGCCACTGCATAGGGAAGCAGCAAAGATGTTATGAATATTTTCAAAGAAAAATTTCTAATAACGATAAACACCAAAGAGAACTTGACAGAAACAACATAAATTATGGGAAAAACAAAACAAGAAATTTTAAAGGAACCTTCGTAAGATATTCATTTAATAAATTATCTTCTGGAAAAAAGAATATGGAATTTAGGTTCATAGTAGGTTTGTGTGGTTTAAGTGAATATAGTGTGCACTGTCAGACGGTTATCCGAAATTATCGTCTGCTCAAATGATATTTAACGATTACAATTTGTATAGTAAATTGCAAGGACAACTTAACACCACATTCCTAGGAAAGAAGTGCCATCCCCTAGATCAAATATATAGGACTGCTTTGCCCTTTTTGAATATATTGAAGAAGAACAAGTAAGCAGAGACAGCCACCCCAAGCCAGTGGCTGTGAGCAAAGATTGCCACATTGTCACCCAATCCAGTGACTGCTCATAGGTCACTGTGCTTGTATCAGGAACCTCTGTTTTAATCTATCTAAACTTCTCCTGTATAGAAGGTCGATTTCACTATTTGTTCAGCCGAGCCTATTATTCTTTTTTAAATTACCAATTAGGTAAAGTTTGGTGCCCTTTTATACATTCTAGTTCAGCATACGGTGAGTTGCGGATTTGTGAAACACTCCGGCATTTGACAAATTGAGAAAACTGATATTTTCTTGAAACTGACGAGCTTTCAGCTAATTTCGGGAAATGTCAACACTTTAGGAGAAACAATGCAGAAAATTTCTATCAGAAGCTTTCCCCAACCTGAATTGCACATAATTAATAACACCAAAATTTCACCTATATTGTTAATTTTTATGACCTTCGGACAAACAAACCTGAATTGCACATAATTGACATCATTCTCATGGCCCGACAGTACATCCAATTCATGTATTGGTTGTTCTGAGTCATCTGTATTAGATTTTAAAGCATTCCAGACCTGCAAGTAGTTGGGTTATGGTAAAACATCCAACTTCACATGCGGCAAAGTCAACTGATGCAAGTAAACGGAAAGGTAGCAGTGGGCAAATCATATGGACTAATTTGAAAACTATGTAGTTAAACATACCCTTGCAAAAGTGTCAGAGCTACCGGTGACAAAAACCGTTCCATTGGCATTGTAAGCACAACAGAGTATCTGATGGCTTTGTGGACCATTACTTGAGGAGGGTCCAGTACTTGAAATAGCATTGCTCCTCCCTACAAGTAAACATCACATAATGTAAGTTTGCATCACCCGAATAACCATAAACCAATAAGGCAACAGTGTCAGAAGCACTATCTAACCAGTTAAAGTGTCCGAAGGTTGTGGCATGTATATCCGCGGAGGGTACTGGGAAGACCTAGCATCCCAGATTCGACAAGTCCCATCATCCGATGACCTATGAATGTTATGGGCGTAAAATAACTAACAGAGAAAAAGATTTCAAGAATTATTTCACTTAATGGCCATAACCAACACGTTGCATTAAAGGTCTGAAAGACATCGTTAAGAGTCACAAAGTGCATATGAGTAGTAAATTACTTTACATGAAGATGTTTCCAAACTAAGGATGCAAGTAGACATGTACACACACACACACACACACACAGAGAGAACAGCCAAGAGAAGGGAAGCAACATAAAAGAGCATTCTCTCTTAGAATTTGGCTTACGATAAAAGTTGGTAAACAGCACTAAGCCTGGGACTAAATGCAATAGCAGTCACAGCTCCAGTATGCCCTTGAAGAACTGAAATTGGAAATCCATCTGGCAAACGCCACTGCAGGTAAAATATATATTCATTGACTGATAAACAGGAAAATAAGCAAATTGACATTTTAAATGTTAGGGTATACATACAACTCGAATGGCAAAGTCATTTGAAGCAGATGCCACCAAAGCGTTGTTTGAACTTACAGCCAAGTCAGTAATGTCACCCTTTGATTCATATAACAAGAAGGGTAGAATAAATAATACAAGAAAAAACAAATGAGGCTATATTGAAAGCCCAAAGAGAGAGGGAATGAGGGAGGGAAAGGGGGAGAGAGACTGTAAGTCGAAATTATTAAGTGAAGAATCTTAACTCACTTCATGCCCACGACAGCTAGCCAAGCAAAGCGCAGTTTCCATTGACCAAATTTTGACAAGGCGATCATCCGAACCAGTGATAACATATCTCCCAGACCGATCAAAAATGGCTACAAGATACAAGTGCCGGTCATCTTTGTTCTCAAAAAATTCCAGTAATACAAATTCTTTACACAAGAGATAACTAGAAGCTCCAAGGGAAACCTAAATAAATAAATAGCCGTAGATGGAACAAGAGGATGCATAAAGTATATTATAAGACAAAATTACGGCAAAATTTGCAAGAACAATTTGGAAATACAAAGTAGATCAGCATTGACTTTTCATTCCTTTGACATAAAACTCCCAGTACACTCATAAACACTGGGCAATAAAAGGAAAATGCTCGGATATTGTCTACATCATCTGTGTGATATATTTTGTACCCTTATCCCAGACAGTGTTGGCAGTAACATTAAGAACTTAGCATGACCTCATAAAACGGGATTCCCTGAAAATAAATTGTTTATACAAGTTAGTTAAAAGTGAACAATACCGCAATAGACAGCATTACGGTGCCCCCGTAGCTTCTTTTTGTTGTTCATCTTTTGCACCATAGTTGATGGTTTAGCAATAGCATAACAAGCAGAACGAATTGATGGAGCACGATGATGCTTTGTGAAACCTCCTCCAATTTCCCTCAAACTAAGCCCATGAACTTGGTCAGCCTGCATGTAAGGCCAACGCAGGTGAGCTGGCAGGGGCTTAACTCTCTTCTTTTCCGTAGTCCTATCACCTGCAAAAAAGGAAATTAAAAAAAAATTCAAAATAAGTAACCCTTGGAGAAACTTATTATGCATGGAAGCTGAAAAGATATGTGGCATCACAAAGCAGCCTAACAAACTTCTCTACCTCGAGAGGAAACAGACTTCAGATGAGTACGGAAGGCAGAGATTTATGCCAAAAAGTGACAATTAAAGGTAAAAGATGCAAACAAAATTTAAGCCGAACCTATCAGTTACATGCATAAACTACCTAAGTAGTATATTAGGTTTATGATAAGCATGCCATTGAGCAGGAAAGACAGATTTTTCAAAGACGCAGTAGGCTAAGATGGGTCTTGTAGGTGCTACACAAACATAACATGTTAAATAAGTGTTACATCCACCCACAGGTTGTCATATTAATCTTTAAAAAAATGTTACAACGGATATCTGTCAAAGTTCTCATACTTATTTAGAGCAAAGTAGTTGAATACTTATTCCTAAAAAGGACATATATCAGTGTAAATAAATGACAAAATTTACAAGTGACCAAAGATTTGTATAGCAGAGGTTTCAGCCTCCAAACAATCATTAAAGAAAATTCTACTGTCATAGTTTATGTATTGTTCATTGAGTTATTCAGGTCAATTATTACTAATACAGAAGATTTCCATAAAACTTGGTTTTATGCTAAACATCACTTCTCCCATATCCAAAATACTTCACATACAGAAAAAAAAACACCCATGAAGAGTAAAAGATACTCTGAAATAAGAACTATAAATATCACTTACAATCTAGAAGTGAAAAAGAACCAGTTCCCAGTAATGTAGGGACATCAGCCGCATTCGGAGCACTTCTTCCAACCTTGCCATGCAAAGGAGTTGCTATACTCAGTATCAGTTGCTTTAGAAGCTTTACCAAGTGATCCCTCTCTATATGAGGATACCTATTGGTCATACAAAAGACTAATCAATAAAAACTGAAAACAGGAAACAAAATGACTAGCCCCATTATAACTAAAGAAAAAACAAAAGAACTAATGCAATACGAAAATCCATGCACCCTGCTAAAGTTTGTCAGTTTACCATTATCCCCCAAAGCTTAAGCTGTTAGAATGCTGGCCACAACTATTTTATGTTCTTAACACTCCCCCGCACATGTGGGCCTCTTTCCACCTTTAGAATCAGAGTAATTGAACAGAAAATAAGAGAATTTGTTTGTTTACCTTTGTACGGTTAGATTTATACTGATTCAAGCTTTCAAACATTAACTTCTATCAGATTATATATGCTATTTTACATTGATTTTGGTTTTTTCACTGCTTTGAGTTAAAAACATATTCTTAAGATTTTTAAAATGTTGGCATGTTAAGATCCACAAAAGCAACAAACGAATTGGGAGTAATCACTAGTGATAGGGCAAATACAGAGGGCAAAGGAGAGAGCGATGCCCACATTAGATCAATTGATTCGGAGGATCACAAAAACTTTCAGATTCTTTCATGCTTTATTGTCATTGTTTCGACTTAAATTCGGAGTCGCCTCAACCCCCTAAATAGGAAGAGGGGTACTTTAGAAATAGGGGGTAATTGCTTCGCACCCGACTGTGATAGCCTTCTCCCCCATACGCCTATCCTAAGGGGAGGAGCAATAGAGAAGGCACCTTCGCCCCAGAAGGGAGCTATCTAAAGAGCACCAATAGTGAGTTCTCTACTATATAAAGAGCTATAAAGAATTTAGAAGGGTCTTTTAAGATTAAGGATAAAGAAAAAGAGGTGAAGGTTGCCCCTCATCCAGCTCTCTGCAAGGGAATCTCCACTCATTGCTTACCCTAATATCCTCCCGTCTGAAACATGGATGAAAATATCGGCCGATATCCCGATATATCGGCTGATATCCAGATATATTGGCCGATATATCCCTTTTCTTAGGTGTCAATACAGATAAAAGGGGGTAAGCCAATTTCTTCCCCCTTATCGGCGATATATCCCCGATATCCTCGATATTTACCAATATTTCCCGATACCAGACAAATAACCCAGAAATTTGTCTTTAGTTTTGAAAGAAATCATAGGTCCCAACCACTGAATCAATGTCAAAAACCAAGCTCTAATACTTAGTAGCTTCTGCTTTCTTCTCTTCTCAGTCATTTCGGCTATCTTTGGCTCTTCCTTTCATCTCTCTAGTTGCTCAGTATCTTGTGTGCTTGAATTTATTTTTCACCTAATCTTCTATCTCTCATTTCCTTTATCATTTAGTCTGACTCTTGTAATATAATGTTGGGTGATGTATTAATGGGTTGGGTTGGGTTATATTTGAATAATGTTGTCTTTGTTGTGTTTGTATTTATTTTCAGGATTTTCATCATGCATTATATACACATACATTTCATCATATGCATATCTTGTAGTTAGTATATTTTGAATTTTATTTGCTCAATACATTCATTGATAATGTGCTTAATATCTATGAAAGTTTCACTTCAAAATTCCGTGTTTTAAAGCCAATATCTGTCTTTTTGGTCGTTTTTCCCCAATACCTAATACGACATCGATATATCCCCCGAAATATCTGTAAATTGAAGGCCCGATAATATCTGTATCGTCGATATTTTCATCGTTGGTCTGAAAAGCATACAGACTTAGTGTTTGAAATGGGTTAGAATTGAATTCTAAAGTTCTGGAACTGCAGAACCCAAATATTATCGATTTGGCTTAAGAAACTCATTCCATGGACTGGAGTATAACCTCAATCAGGTGGCAATCCAATAGATCAAGCTCTCCTGATAACATGTTGCAGACCCTGTCTAATTTGTTAAAGCCTTGTTACTAAAGTTTTTCTTGTTTTTTTAGGTGCTTTGCACTGCAAGATTTTCTCTGTCAAGCTTGTTTACTTGGTAAGTGATGTGTGCTTCGGTAAGTGACAAGAGCGAGGTGAGTAACTAATATGTATTAAAATTTCTATTACAGTAAAGCTAAAATCGAAGCTGATAGAGTCTGAGAAATTTTCTGTGTTGAGCTTGTGTGCTTTGGGTAACTGATGAGAATGAGGTTGGTGACATAAATAATTAGATAAAATTTCTATATTAGCTATATATAAAATCCAAGATTCTGATACGCAGTTATCATGGAATTTGTTTAACTTATCCTTGATAAATATCTCTTCCAAACAGTTAAGCATGTTTACTTTTTAATTTTCCAAGCATACTCATTCTTCTTCTAGTTATCTACTTGTTCTTACATAATACAGTGTGTAATCTTAGGGGATTCAGTTATAAGCTTACTCCTAAATGTACTATGTGTGTCATATGATGGGATTCGAGTTGTCTACCCATCCTTACATGATGTGTATGTTGTGCGATAAGATTCACTTATAACCCCATTCCACATGTGTGTCATGTGACGGGGTTTACTTATATAGTATTATTTCTGAAAACAAAAAGGTTATTTGGTGTTGATTTATATGTGCGTATGAGAATATTTTATATGAACTGGATTCTAACTCAATTATTTTCTTTAAATAAATATTTTGCAAAACCTATTGTAAACTGAGTTGTGTAAAACTACTTGAATGACATAATTATGTTTACTACTCACTGGACTATTGACGATTACACCCCATATTTCCTCTTTTACATATCAGTATGCCTGTTGTCTGTTGGACTGGACAAGGATTAAGGGATGAAGTTTGGGGTTAGAAGACCATACAAGGGATCTCAGCATGTCATATGCTGCTTCGAATGGGTTTTGGGGCTGCGGTAAGTCATGTTATATACAGGCACGGTCCTACACCCAGGCTAACCTGGGCTGTAGCCTAGGTAAGTTTATTTTTTGTAGGCTAAAATAATACCACAGTCCAGCCCACTTGACATCCCCATTCCAACCAATTAAAATCCCATTAAGAAACCTACCCTGAATGTCTGACCAATAAGTTAATAACAATAAAAAAACCCACACACAAATAAAATCCCACTAACAAACCTGCACTACACCATGTCTCACTAATAAAAAATACAAACTAACCCCACACGGGACCACTTATGCAAAAAACATTCATTCTCTCTTTGCTAAGTTACCCAAGCCCTGTTCTTCGAAGAAAAAAAAAATCATCCCTCGTATCGCAGGATGCGGTAGTGCACGCCAAAGCCATCACCCATGTCATTCTTGAAGACTTAATTAAAAGACGTAATCTTCAATTCTTCGTATTCTTTAATTTTCTTCTCTAAATTGGTTGATGTTGAAATTTTGGAGATTTAGGGTTTATGAAGCATCAATTAGGGAATTACAATTGAGACTTATGAATTATCAATTAGGGATTTTGTTAGTTTATATGTTTACATCTTCTATATATTATTCAATAGGTTATACTTTATATAAGTGTTATTTGTATTTGTATTTTGCATTAGATGCATTTTGAGGAGTAAGACTCATTATGTCCCCTGTGTATTTTTTTTGTTATCAATGAAATTCAATCGTATTGTCGAGTTTTCTATAGGTTTGTACGTAAGGTAAATTTAGCCCACGCCACTTCGAAATCCTGGGTCCGTCCCTGGTTATATATATGATGCAAATATTAAGTGACTAATGTTAAAACATATATCTTCTGTAATAAGAGGACACATGATATGAACATAAACAACAACAAAACTAACAAGAACAAATCCTATGCTTTCCTATGACAAGGGTAATATAAATTGAGAAACATCTGTACCTTTCAACCAACTTGTTGTAACTCAATGGGAAAGAGATGGCATCATCATTATTATTGCCACTTCCTACGCCGCTCCTTGAAAACCAAGCATGGTACCTTCTAGGTAGAAGCTGATGTTCCAGAAGATCATTCCCAAATTGTTCAAAAGTCCTCTGGCATGGCCCAACAGACAGAAAGTGCATAATCAAAAAGTAAACCTCTCTAATGTCTATATCGACTCCAGCCTCAGCAACATGACCTGTATCCCTCTCTTCCTTTTCAGGTTGAACCTTCTCATTCCCCTTATTTAAAATACTTGAAGGTGCCATAGAAAGAGAATTTGCACCACCAGACAAAGTGCACTTCCAAGGATCCATTGTTTGCGTACAACCTGAAGCATCAAAACATATACTTACTGAAACCATGAAAAACAGTTTATGCATATGAACGGCATCTGTGGACTAACTGAAAGATACTAAATATATTCCCCACCATAAAGGGAAAGCTAGCGACCCAGAATTTTTTTTCCCAACCTTGGTAGATATAATCAAATGATATCTTCCTACAATATAAGTGAATTTCTTAAACGGTAAAAGCACAGTTCCCAATCAATGTAGAAAGATATGAAACACTTATCAATAAAATTAATGAAAGCAAATGGTCAATATGACCACATATAGAAATACACACTTACCAGAAGATCTATTATACAAAGCCTAATGTGTGACTACGGATACAGCCTACAAAAGCCATATAACACCTAGAGCAATTTCTTTTTGTTTTTCTTGGTAAATTACTAAAAAGCCCATCAGCTATTGAATTGGCCTTGAGCCTTGTTCCTAAGGGGAGGATGTGCCACCAGGCCCGAAATGAAGGGGGTCTCATGCAGATGTAATACATAACCCTCCCCAGCCCTCGCAATGAAGGGGGTCTCATGCTCCGTGGCTACAAATACGAGGCATTACTTCTCTAAATGTTTAAGCAACAATTTTTAGATGAGTTACATACCACGACTGCCCAAATTGGTAAAATGGCTATTGAGTCGAACCCAATTGTTCTCAAGCTAGCCTGCTGCTATAACTTGGATGAGTCCAAAAAAATATAGCCAAGAATATCTTTTTGCGTTCTTTGTTGTAAATTTGCGCTTTATCAGCCCTGGATAGAGACAAACAGTGAAAACAACTTGAACAGCCATCCTGAAATTCTTAAGATATAATAATGCAATTAACAATTATGGTAGTTGTGTTCTTACACCTTTCTCCAAATAGTAGGTCTAGCTAAAGTGGAGGGAGATAAGGCCTAAAACATGCAAAGTTTAACTTCAAGAGTTTCTCCTTTTTTTTTCTTTTTTTTTCTTTTTTGGCCTCTTAACTTCAAGAACTTCAAATTATACAATCCTCAACTAAATAGCTAAAGATGGATGCTCCATTATGACTCTTCCAATTATACGGAGTTCTAACTTCAAGAGGTTTTTAATTTAGTTTTATTTGACATTTTCTTTATATGCCATTAAATTCAAGAGCTTCAAATTCATATGATTTCCTGTAACAAATAGCTAAAGGCCAGTATTCCATTATAACTGTTCCAATTATGCGAACAAAATATTGTATAATCGAGGACTTTATTAGCTTCCATAATTGAAGCAAATAAAGGGTTATTGGAATTTGTTTATTTTGAGATATGTAATTCAATGAGAACTAGAAGAGACAATACGAAACCTAACAAATTGAGAAATGCACCTCTGCATTAAGATTTTGTGTTCAAGGGTATATCAGTTCTCATAGTGATAGTTAGGCATCAAGGTTTCAACTAAGTATAAAATAAAAATAAAAATAAACGTTTGCATTGAAACCTCTAAATTTGCTTCAAGAAAGTAAAAGAGAGGTACAGTTGACTGAAACTGAAGAGGTGGCTGAATCCATTATGCGGATCCCTGAGAAGCATGAACAGAAAAATTCCAAAACCAGTCACATGCATATCAATATCACAAAAATTTTGAAGCAACAGGCGCCCAAAACCAATAATTTGAATAGAGTGAAAAATCCTGTGTTCTGGATTGTCTAATGAAACATTAAACTTAATTAGAGTAGATTATGTGTCCATGATCCATCCATATGCAAAAAGGGTAAACTAAAGCTTAATTACATCCAAGGAAGAGCTTAATTACCTTTAGATAGAGCCCGTTTGGATAATAAAGAGAATGAGAAATCGCAGTTGCTCACTTGCAGGTATGTGAAAAAGCTAAAAGTGGGTTTAGGTTTCCGAGGTAGAGAAGAGCTTGTCCCAAGTCCGACCTCCGACCTCCGACCTCCGAATTTATAATTTCTTTTATTTTATATCTTCGTTTGGGGTTTAGTCGAATTCTTTCTATCTAGGGGTCTTATATTTGGTTTTCAGTGAACATCATTCAGGATGCTCATTCATGCTACCCGAAATGGAGGAAGAAAGAATCCTATTCATTCTCAGAAATTTGGCATAATTAAATTAATGAATAATAAATGGGTTTTTTCATTTTTCATTTTTTTTTCCCTCAGAATGGAAATACTTCTTGACTGAAAAAAACAGAATGGAAATACTTAAGTGCGATTCGATATCCGCGCGCCCAACTTTGATAGTCAGGGCGCCTAATATGGAAATGCCAAGTATACCATCCATTTCAGTAATTCGGTTCCGCAAATGAGTTTTTCGAATTTCAAATATATTTTCCATTATTATTGCTTGAAAGTTAGAAGAACTCCAACCAAAAGATGTGGTGCGGTTAGCAAATTGACACTTTCAATTAGCGAGCTATTTGGTGCCTCAATGACAGGGGTTCGAAACCTGTTGGAAGCATTTTGTGGTTAGAGGCAAGCCGAAACTCGAGTGAGGATTAATCCCACCATTTGGGTGTAGGGACACCTCATGATATTTACAAAAAAAAACAAACAAAAGTTAGAAGACCTCCAAGAAAAAAAAAGTAAAAAAATTTTAGATGAGTAAAAAAAAAGTTGGTTTTAAATACTTTGAAAATTTTAAGATTAAAAGTTGACCATAGTTATTTATAACAATCGATATGTGTGTCAAGTTTTAAGGGGGGTGTACGCATTGGGACACACAATTCAATATATTATTTTTATTCATTCTATTTTATGGTAAATTAGTAATTCAATAAATAATTTGGTAATAAGATGTACCCAATTAATTTTATGGTTCGTTTAGCAGCACTTATAAAAAAACAACCAAAGCAATTGAAGCATGATCATAATACATTAATATTTTTCCACCACAATGCATAATCCTAATACAACCGAAGCAATTGTACTCAGTCAATTTTTGCTAAAACAATGCATGCATTAGAGAAAACAAATGTATTCCCAACTCCCAAGTCGCACACCACATGAAAATTGAAAAGAGCGAGGCAACGTACACACGAGTATTCTTCCCAGGTTGAGTATTCTTCCCACTCACAAATCTTCCCAACTTCGCTCCCATGGCCTAATTCATCTCTCTCCCTTCCCAGGTTGAGTATTCTTCCCACTCACAAATCTTTCAAATGTAATAGGGTCAAGAACACTCCTGTGTCAAGGGATTTCAGCCGTCTGAGGAGTCTACTGCAAAGCATATCAGGCATCAATAAATTGGATGTCAAAAGTAAGGGGATTTATCTGCCACACATTTTTTTTTTGGTTGAAATTGAGTTTCATTAAATAGAAGGTTAAAGTCAGATTACATCAAATTGAACTCAAATAATTGAGTTCAAACAAAATGCAATACAAATAGACATAGAACCCACTACAATAAAACTAACAAAATGCATAGAGCATACATAATCTGCCACACATTCAAGGCTGCGTATTCCTCCAAACATTCTTTCAGTTGGGCTTCACTGTACCCCTGTTCCAAAGCAAACGTTCCGCAGGGCTTAAGACAAAGAATATATAATTAAGGACAGGATTATAAAAAATTTCCTCCAATTATTTGAGTTTCAGAATTTTTATTTTAGTAATGTTATGATTCTCTGTTGAAGTTCTATAGTATGATCTACGTTCTTATCACTTTTAAGTTTTATTCTATTTTGACATGATAGGTACTACGGTTGTATTTTTGCATTAAATCCACCTATAGGTTGAAAATCAATCAACTTTCTGAACATCACAGTATGCTTTGCAAATTTGAGTTTCAAAAACTAACCTTCCTAGAAATCCGATTTAGTGCATGTGCATAGCTCACATCCAGCTTGTCAGTCCTGGCAGCTTCATCTCGCAAAATTGAATAGATATCGGAGATAGCATCCAGACCAGATTTCTGGCGATCATCTGAGTACAAAGAGAACTTTGACATGTGCATTAGACCCTTGAATAAAATAGTAGAATTGGGCATTAATACCCTCGACGGTGTTAATAAAATTGACAGAATTCTTTAATTGTCCTTAAATTGTTATAATCCTTAAACTACAATGGCAAAAGTGACCGAATTGAAACTACAGGGACCAAAAGTGACATTTGGCCTTTACTTTCTTATCCAGTTCGTTAAACAAAGTGGAATCTGCCTTTTTTTAATAAAATCGATGTCACTCAATGACGTGATTCGAAGAAGCGGTTGAAGGGATGATTATTTTTTTGGCTTTCATAGAAAGCAAATAAGGAACTGGTGGAGTTTAATAAATTTTTATGAAATGCCCATAATTCCCTTTTTAATTTGGGAGATTCACTATTATACTCAATATAGGAGCCCAAATTTTAAAAAATCCCTATATGAAATGAACTTTAGAAACACACCCAAAGCCCATTTACAACATAATAAAAAGGTTTTTAACTTCTTTTAAATTACAAAACTGGCATTGATTTCTTAAAACAAACCCAACCCCAAAACCTCATAAAAAAGCCTAAAACACTCAATAGGGCATCAAAGTAATTTAATAATCAAAATTAAATTCAATATGACCAGCTATCATATTTTGGGTTTGTTTATATAAATTAAATGGTGTAAGGTTTATTTATAATTTTAGTACTAAGAATGGGTATATGACTAAATATCTCTTTTAATTTTTATAATCTCATAGGTTTTTTAGGTTCAATGGTCTATGAACTTTGACCCAATCCCCATTTTGGCCCCTCAATTTCCAAAATTGTTCTTGTGGTCCTTCAACTTTAGTTTCATTATGACAAATGGTCCTACTGTAAATTTTGTTAACTTTTTCTATTAAATTTGAACATGTGCATGGCACATTGTGTACTGTTGAGGGTCAAAATCGAAAATTGCTTTACTCTTGGGAGAAAAACTTTTGTGTCATAGGAATTCCACAGTCAGCATCACATCAATATCCCCATCCAATAAAATACAAATAGTTGTAAACCAATTTAAGTTTCAATTTTAAATTTTAAATTTTACAAATATTTTCCGCACCCAATTTCCTCTCCCTTCGGCACCCTTTCTCTCCTCCGTTCCCTTTCTCTCTTCAATCACTCCTCATCCATCATCACCCACACACCCCGGATTTCTCTGTTCCTCTTCAATCACTCATCCTTCGTCACCCACACACTATCTCTATGTTTTTTTTTACCAATTTTATTTTATTGAGTTATTTATTTGCAAATTCTGGAAATTTTGGAAATGGTTTGGGTGGCTTGGGTCCTATAGAGGAACAATGTACAGTTTGGAGTGACTGAAGAGAGAGAGTAATAAAGTTGCATAATTTTTACAAACTCATAAACATGAATGGAGGAGAGAGATGAATGCTGGAGAGAGAAGAGGAAGAAAATGATACAAAAATTAAAAATAATACAAGAATACCGTTTTGTCCATGCATTTAACAAAAAAGATAATAAATTGACGGCATGACCATTTGTTCAAACAAAAGTAAAGTTGAAGGAATTGTTTTTTTGGTCATAAGTAAAGTTGAAGGATTACAGAACAATTTTGAAAATTTAAGAACCAAAATGTGAATCGGGTCAAAATTTAAGGACCATTAGACCTAAAAGCCTTTATCTCATAACATCGAGCATGGCGTGAGAGGAATTAACGTTGGGCTGTTCTATCTTGGGAGCTCCTCCTCCTACTTGGGCTAGGGCCCGTTGTTGTCCTCTTTAGTTTTCTATTATTTTGAATCTTGGCCCAGTATAAAAGAAAAAAGGAAAAAAAGCTAAAAGAAGAATAGACCCTATATTCGTTTTCCCGCCAAAACCCTCACCTTTATTCTTCATTTACCGCCAAACCCAAATCTGAGCTCTATCTTCTCTGTCTCTGCTTGTGCGAGTGCCTCTCTCTCTGCAGGTGAACCATGAAGGACCTCGACTTCGGCCCTGACAAAGGTCAATTTGGGTTTTCAGATCACTATGTCCCCCCTTCTCTCTCGTCAATACTCGATTTCATTTTGTTATTTTCTTTTTATATTTTCAGTGCACGCGAAGGATTTCCTTTCCAACTTTATCGATTGCAATGGTGAACCCAAATACATGCGGATCCTTGTGAGTTTATCTCTCTCTTTTTTTAACACATTTTCTAATAAGAAATAGTTACGTACTGAAAACCCTAAATTCTCATTGGGTTACTGCGAAGATGTTGGATCCTATTTTTCTTAATTTTTAGTTATACAACACCAATCTCTAAATTTCTTTAAAGTTTTTCGTATTCATGTCCTGTGATTCTTC
Organism: Prunus avium; assembly: GCF_965620075.1. NCBI lineage: Eukaryota > Viridiplantae > Streptophyta > Magnoliopsida > Rosales > Rosaceae > Prunus > Prunus avium. The sequence goes on from NC_142291.1 coordinate 40,295,108, forward strand.
TGTCTTTTTCAGCAAGAAGTTGCTAACCGCAAATTTCGAGCAATTCAGATTGATCTTGAGGACTTGTTCAGTGTAAGTTCCGCCTTTGCCTTTTGACTTTTGTTACAATGCCCTGGTCCTGTTGTGAATAAGTTGTTAATTTTATAATGCAGTACAGGGAGTTGGATGAAGAATTCCTCAGTCGGGTTACTGAAAATACTCGGCGATATATTGGTATTTTTGCTGATGCTATCGATGAGCTCATGCCAGAGCCCACAGAGGCCTTTACAGATGATGATCATGACATATTGATGACCCAAAGGTCCGATGATGGGCCAGAGAATATGGATGGTCCAGATCCACATCAGAAGATGCCTCCAGAAATCAAGCGCTACTTGTGAGTTCAAAGTTATTTATATTGTTCTTGGAATTTTGTGTCTAGATGTGATTTGTGTGCCAATACACTTATAATAAAGCTACACTACCATATAATGAGGTATTCACTAAGCTAGCTTACCTTCAGCAAAATTGACATTCATTTACCAACATGTCATGAATAGAGAACTACTAAACAAAAAAGTTGCAACCGAAACAGGTAGCCTATGAGTGATACTATACTAAAACCTAAAGCGTCACCTATCCCATAAATGATACCAGCAAATATAATTTAAAAAATAAAAAAGGGTGAAAGTTCATATATGCAAGTATTACAAACACAAGAGATTTAGAAAATATATTGTTAGGGTACCTCCCGATGTGTAGCCCAACGGACATTTGTCTCATTGGAGTATGCTTGAAAATATATTGCCATTTGGTACAAAGTAAACCCTGCTTGAAAATATATTTCAACTAATTAGCTGATAAACCCTGTTTGTAGTATATGCTTGGAAATATATTGTCATTTGGTGCAATGTAAGTTCAACACATGTATCCCAGGTTAAAATTGGTAACCGGTTTTAACGTCTACTACATACTTGCGGCTGTACTTTATTAGCAAGTTCTATATGCTTCACCTTCTAGTATAGTGATGTAAAAATTCACTAATGTTTTCTCATATATATTGTAGTGAAGTTTACATAAGAGCATCTTCAAAGGGGCGGCCATTTACCATTAGGGAGGTCAAGGCTTCATATATTGGTCAGCTTGTAAGGATATCAGGTATTGTGACACGGTGTTCAGATGTTAAGCCATTGATGCAGGTTGCTGTTTATACATGTGAAGAATGTGGTTTTGAGATTTACCAGGTAATTATAGACAAGCTTATCTGAGATACTTTGTCTTGACGTAAATGTTGTCTTGTTTCCTATTAAACCACCACACCCCCTTTCACCCCCCCCAAAAAAAAAACCACTATAATTTTCAGCCAAGTATTCGAAATATTTTCAAACATTTGATTGCCAGTTACAGTACTCAGCAGATTTTCTAACATTCTTTTCTTTCACTCTTTGGAGTATTATTCATTCAATGCCAGCCGGTCTGTACTTGGGCCCAGTTTCTTTAGAGCCACTTTTGTTGAGTTGCTAATTCTGTTTGTGCCCAACAGGAAGTAACTGCGAGAGTATTTATGCCCCTGTTTGAGTGCCCATCTAGGCGTTGTATAACAAATAGAACCAAGGGGAATCTTATTCTTCAACTCAGGGCATCAAAGTTCTTGAAGTTTCAGGAGGTACTTCTTGTTGATTCAGTCATAATTGTAATATGATTTTGCATTTTTCCCCAGTAGCGTTTATCATCCTTCTGTGATATGTTTGGTTGTGGTTTAATTGCAGGCCAAGATACAAGAATTGTCTGAACATGTTCCAAAAGGCCATATTCCACGGACAATGACTGTTCACTTCAGGGGTGAACTCACAAGAAAGGTTGGTTGCTTTATGTCAATTTTCATAAAGTATTTTAAGGGTAAACTTACAGTTTTTAAATGAATCTTCCGCAATGGGAACAGGGAGAGTGGCGTTACATTTCCAATTTGAATAATTGCATGATTGCAGGGAGTGATGACACCCTGCTTCTTCTACTTGACTGATTATATACTATTTTCTTAAAGTTTTGATGTGCCTCTATCTGAATTAGGTAGCTCCGGGTGATGTCGTTGAACTATCTGGCATTTTTCTTCCTATTCCTTACACTGGTTATAGAGCAATGCGGGCTGGCTTAGTTGCAGATACTTACTTAGAAGCCATGTCTATCACACACCATAAGAAAAGATATGAAGAGTAAGCCATTCTTCCAGTTCCCATTTTTAATTTTGTCATCTTCTTATGCATTGTGTGAATCAGTTCTCAACTGAAAAAAGTCATTTATATTTTTGTAATGAACTTAATCATTTTTCAAACATCCAGGCTTCAACTATTATTTGTTTCCCTTCTATTCAACTATTAACATAGAGTTTATCTAGTACTTTTAGTGCAGTTTTCGGTAAACAGTAAACTAAGAGTTGTTCTGTACCTACTTAGATAAACCTCTTAAATTTTTGGTGATAAAACGGGTACTGTGTGTACTAAGTTGTGCTCTTCTGCAGGTATGAACTTGTAGGAGATGAGGAAGAGCAAATTGTACGTTTAGCTGATGATGGTGACATTTATAATAAGTTGGCACGATCTTTGGCACCTGAAATTTATGGGCATGAAGATATCAAAAAGGCTTTACTTCTGCTTCTAGTGGGTGCCCCTCACAGGAAACTAAAAGATGGAATGAAGGTAAATGACAGATTGTCTATAAGATTATGGATAGTCTTTGGATATAATCTCTATAGTAAAATGACAGATTGTCAGTCCCCTTTTCTTGCTTCCCTTTCCTCTCAACCCTCCTTGACCGGGCTCTTACTGGTCCTGGTCACTGGTTAATGGTTATGCAAATTGAGTTTCAGTTTGCAATCTGTCTCCCTCCACTGTAAAATGGGATTCCAAGCTCATATTCTCTTTTTAGGACATTTCCCAAGCTCATATTCACGCATGTGATAAGCAGATTGGTCATGGTGTGTTGTATCATTTACATTATCGCCCTACAAAGGTAATGATATATTTTCTGTTAAAATGCAGATTAGAGGAGATTTACATATTTGTTTGATGGGTGATCCTGGAGTTGCAAAGAGCCAGCTTCTTAAGCACATAATTAATGTAGCACCCAGGGGAGTTTATACAACCGGTAAAGGAAGCAGTGGAGTTGGTCTAACTGCTGCTGTTCAGAAAGATCCTGTCACAAATGAAATGGTCCTCGAAGGAGGAGCATTGGTGAGATACATGTGCTTCTTTCAGTTATAGATGTTTTCAGCTATTTTTATCTTCAAATGTTATACAAGTGGAAGAGAGCATACACAACAGTAAATACTTGTGGAATACTTGCATGATACTCAGACTACCAAGTTGCCTCATTAGCCATATTTCAAAAGAATGCCCTTTCCTGTTAACTTCTAATTGGAATCAGAAATAAGGTTTCCTTGCATCATGTCAATGTTTAATTCAAGACTGTTTCCAAACAGTTACTTCCTAGCCAGTCTGTAGAAGCCAATCCATAACCAACTCAAAATAAAATCCCTAATTCAATCAGATTCCCCATTGTTCTCCATTAGGCTTCTGATCTGATTGGTTTTCAAAGGTTTCTGGGTGTTAAATTATGTAAGAATTAACTCATTTCAGGTGCTAGCGGATATGGGCATTTGTGCAATTGACGAATTTGATAAGATGGATGAATTAGATCGTACAGCCATACATGAAGTTATGGAGCAGCAGACCGTCAGCATTGCCAAGGCTGGGATCACTACATCTTTGAATGCAAGAACTGCTGTTCTTGCTGCAGCTAATCCAGCGTGGTACAAATCTTTCTACTTCTCATAACCTGGGTTTATTTAGGGCATTGGTCCCTGTTGCTTCTCTTCTAATTCATGTTGCCCAAATTATGTGGCAGTTTTTCTCCTGCGGGCAGCTAGCCTTCATTGTGTTATATTCTGGTCTATATGAAAACTCTTACTTAGTATATATATTTTTGAAGGGGGAGATATGACCTACGTAGAACTCCAGCTGAAAACATTAATCTTCCGCCAGCCCTTTTGTCAAGATTTGATCTTTTATGGTTAATTCTGGATCGAGCAGATATGGATAGTGATCTTGAGATGGCTAGGCATGTCGTCTATGTCCACCAGAATAAAGAATCTCCTGCTCTTGGCTTCACTCCACTTGAACCATCTGTTCTCCGGTAAATCTCATTGTACTTTTCAACATAGAAAGCACAATAATAGTAACGATTTCAGAAAATTTGCTTTGTCTTTAGGCTTTCTTAATAGATCACTTATACATGCAAATGAGTAGAAGAGCACTGTATAGAACTTGCAAAGCTCCCTAAATTTTTATGTGCAAGTCTATTGATTAGTGGGACTTTCTGATACCATACTTATCCTTTCTTTTTCAAAAAATTTCAGTGCATATATTTCTGCTGCAAGAAGATTGTCTCCTTCAGTTCCGCAGGAACTTGAGGAGTATATTGCTAGTGCCTACTCTAGTATTCGGCAAGAAGAAGCTAAATCTAATGCTCCCCACTCCTATACGACTGTGAGGACCCTGCTCAGTATTCTTCGAATATCAGCTGTAAGTCCTGTTTTTCATTTGTTCTCTTGTTATGTGCTTCCATAATACATGCTGCGTATCCAATATAATGAAATGGAAAGAAATGTTTCAACAATATATGCTATGTATCAAAATTGAATGAAGTGGCAAGAGATGGTGTCTAACTGTCTACATCAGGCATAGGGTTTGGGGGTGTCAGAATTGATGTCCTGCAGTCAACATCAGGCAGAGGAACAGTTTTTAAATGTTTGGACCTGAATGGTGCATACTTAACCTGCATTCTTTCTGAATATGGACTGGGTTAAAAATGTGAAAAGATAATATGTATGAGTATGTTGTTTGAACTGGCTTTTACCCAGTTAAGTGGGTGGTCTGCCTTAAAACTGTCATCCATAGTGTGGAACAATAGATGTTGGTAACAATATTTTTACCCATTTGATGGGTTGCTCAAGAAACGTCATCTGTAAGTAGAGGAAGGATATCTAGTATGGTACAAATATATTTAACTAATGCCAGTCTTTTTTGGGCATAGGGTTTAGGGTATATCGATTAAACAAGCTTTACTTGGTTTGTTTAATCGGTTGCTTAAAAAGTGTCATCTAGAGAAGGGAGCAATAGATGCTTATGGGGTGTATTGACTACTTAAAAGACAAACTGATTTGTTTCATGTACAGGCATTAGCAAGACTGCGATTTTCTGAGACTGTTGCTCAAAGTGATGTGGATGAGGCACTAAGGCTAATGCAGATGTCAAAGTTCTCTTTGTACTCAGATGATCGCCAGAAATCTGGTCTGGATGCTATCTCCGATATCTATTCAATTTTGCGAGATGAAGCTGCCAGGACTGACAAGCTGGATGTGAGCTATGCACATGCACTAAATTGGATTTCTAGGAAGGTTAGTTTTTGAAACTCAAATTTGCAAAGCATCCTGTGATGTTCAGAAAGTTGATTGATTTTCAACCTATATGTGGATTTAATGCAGAAAATACAACCGTAGTACCTATCATGTCAAAATAGAATAATTGGAGGAAATTTTTTATAATCCTGTCCTTAATTCTATCTTCTTTGTCTTAAGCCCTGTGGAACGTTTATTTTGGAACAGGGGTACAGTGAAGCCCAACTGAAAGAATGTTTGGAGGAATACGCAGCCTTGAATGTGTGGCAGATCAATCCCCTTACTTTTGACATCCGATTTATTGATGCTTGATTTGCTTTGCAGTAGATTCCTGAGACGGCCGCAATCCCTTGACACAGGAGTGTTCTTGACCCTATACATTTGAAAGATTTGTGAGTGGGAAGAATACTCAACCTGGGAAGAGAGAGAGATGAATTAGGCCGTGGGAGCGAAGTGTTTTATATTTCTGTGTACGTTGCCTCGCTCATTTCAATTTCCATGCGGTGTGCAACTTGGGGGTTGGGAATACATGATACGTTTCTCTAATGCATGCATTGTTTTAGCAAAAATTGACTGAGTACAATTGCTTCGGTTGTATTAGGATTATGCATTGTGGTGGAAAAATATTAATGTATTAGGATTATGCTTCAATTGCTTCGGTTGTTTTTTACGAGTGCTGCTAAACAAACCATAAAATTAACTGGTTACATCTTATTACCAAATTATTTATTGAATTACTAATTTACTCTAATATAAAATGACTAAAAATAATATATTGAATTGTGTGTCTCAATGTGTACACCCTCCTTAAAACTTGACACATATCGATTGTTATAAATCACTATGGTTAACTCTTTAATTTTAAAATTTTCAAAGTATTTAAAACCAAAAAAAAAAAAAGAAAAAAAAGAAGAAAAAAAAATAAAAACTCTCTCTCCTTCTCGACCCATCCCACCTTGAGACCCTATTCTCTACGCCAACCCCCTCAACAACCCTAATCATCGTTTCCCCATCAACTTCGACAACTCATTAAAACCCAATTCTCAAATGAAACAAACCAGACTTTTCTTAACTTTTTTGTTGTTGGAGGTCTTCTAACTTATATTTTTTGTAAATATCATGAGGTGTCCCCACACCCGAAGGGTGAGATTAATCCCCATTCGGAGTTCTGCTTGCCCCTGACCACAAAGTGTTTCTAACCCCTGCCATTGAGGCACCAAGTAGTTCGCCAATTGAAGGTGTCAATTTGCTAACCGCACAACACCTTTTGGTTGAAGTTCTTCTAACTTTCAAGCAATAATAATGGAAAATATATTTGAAATTCGAAAAACTCATTCGCTAAACTGAATAACTGAAATGGATGGTATATTTGGCATTTCCATATTAGGCGCCCTGACTATCAAAGTTGGGCGCGCGGATATCGAATCGCACTTAAGTATTTCCATTCTGTTTTTTTCAGTCAATAAGTATTTCCATTCTGAGGAAATAAAAAATGAAAAAGGAAATTACCCATTTATTATTCATTAATTTAATTATGCCAAATTTCTGAGAATGAGCATCCTGAATGATGTTCACTGAAAACCAAATATAAGACCCCTAGATAGAAAGAATTCGACTAAACCCCAAACGAAGATATAAAATAAAAGAAATTATAAATTCGGAGGTCGGAGGTCGGAGGTCGGAATTGGGACAAGCTCTTCTCTACCTCGGAAACCTAAACCCACTTTTAGCTTTTTCGCATACCTGCGAGTGAGCAACTGCGATTTCTCATTCTCTTTATTATCCAAACGGGCTCTATCTAAGGTAATTAAGCTCTTCCTTGGATGTAATTAAGCTCTAGTTTACCCTTTTTGCATATGGATGGATCATGGACACATAATCTACTCTAATTAAGTTTAATGTTTCATTAGACAATCCAGAACACAGGATTTTTCACTCTATTCAAATTATTGGTTTTGGGCGTCTGTTGCTTCAAAATTTTTGTGATATTGATATACATGTGACTCTGGTTTTGGAATTTTTCTGTTCATGCTTCTCAGGGATCCGCATAACGGATTCAGCCACCTCTTCAGTTTCAGTCAACTGTACCTCTCTTTTACTTTCTTGAAGCAAATTTAGAGGTTTCAATGCAAACGTTTATTTATATTTTTATACTTAGTTGAAACCTTGATGCCTAACTATCACTATGAGAACTGATATACCCTTGAACACAAAATCTTAATGCAGAGGTGCATTTCTCAATTTGTTAGGTTTCGTATTGTCTCTTCTAGTTCTCATTGAATTACATATCTCAAAACTAACAAATTCCAATAACCCTTTATTTGCTTCAATTATGGAAGCTAATAAAGTCCTCGATTATACAATATTTTGTTCTCATAATTGGTACAGTTATAATGGAATACTGGCCTTTAGCTATTTGTTACAGGAAATCATATAAATTTGAAGCTCTTGAATTTAATGGCATATAAAGAAAATGTTAAATAAAACTAAATTAAAAACCTCTTGAAGTTAGAACTCCGTATAATTGGAAGAGTCATAATGGAGCATCCATCTTTAGCTATTTAGTTGAGGATTGTATAATTTGAAGTTCCTGAAGTTAAGAGGCCAAAAATGCAAAAAAAAAAAAAAAAAAAAAAGAAAGAAAAAAAAAGAAGGGAGAAACTCTTGAAGTTAAACTTTGCATGTTTTAGGCCTTATCTCCCTCCACTTTAGCTAGACCTACTATTTGGAGAAAGGTGTAAGAACACAACTACCATAATTGTTAATTGCATTATTATATCTTAAGAATTTCAGGATGGCTGTTCAAGTTGTTTTCACTGTTTGTCTCTTTCCAGGGCTGATAAAGCGCAAATTTACAACAAAGAACACAAAAAGATATTATTGGCTATATTTTTGGGACTCATCCAAGTACTAGCAGCAGGCTAGCTTGAGAACAATTGGGTTCGACTCAATAGCCATTTTACCAATTTGGGCAGTCATGGTATGTAACTCATCTAAAAATTGTTGCTTAAACATTTAGAGAAGTAATGCCTCGTATTTGTAGCCATGGAGCATGAGACCCCCTTCATTGCGGGGGCTGGGGAAGGTTATGTCTTACATCTGCATGAGACCCCCTTCATCTCGGGCCTGGTGGCACATCCTCCCCTTAGGAACAAGGCTCAAGGCCGATTCAATAGCTGGTGGGCTTTTTAGTAATTTACCAAGAAAAACAAAAAGAAATTGCTCTAGGTGTTATATGGCTTTTGTAGGCTGTATCCTTAATCACACATTAGGCTTTGTATAGAACGGAGTGTAGTGCTGGTAATAGATCTTCTGGTAAGTGTGTATTTCTATATGTGGTCATATTGACCATTTGCTTTCATTAATTTTATTGATAAGTGTGTCATATCTTTCTACATTGATTGGGAACTGTGCTTTTACCATTTAAGAAATTCACTGATATTGTAGGAAGATATCATTTGATTATATCTTCCAAGGTTGAGAAAAAAATTCTGGGTCGCTAGCTTTCCCTTTATGGTGGGGAATATATTTAGTATCTTTCAGATAGTCCACAGATGCCGTTCATATCCATAAACTGTGTTTGATGGTTTCAGTAAGTATATGTTTTGATGCTTCAGGTTGTACGCAAACAATGGATCCTTGGAAGTGCACTTTGTCTGGTGGTGCAAATTCTCTTTCTATGGCACCTTCAAGTATTTTAAATAAGGTGAATGAGAAGGCTCAACCTGAAAAGGAAGAGAGGGATACAGGTCATGTTGTTGAGGCTGGAGTTGATATAGACATTAGAGAGGTTTACTTTTTGATTATGCACTTTCTGTCTGTTGGGCCATCCATGCCAGAGGACTTTTGAACAATTTGGGAATGATCTTCTGGAACATCAGCTTCTACCTAGAAGGTACCATGCTTGGTTTTCAAGGAGCGGCGTAGGAAGTGGCAATAATAATGATGATGCCATCTCTTTCCCATTGAGTTACAACAAGTTGGTTGAAAGGTACAGATGTTTCTCAATTTATATTACCCTTGTCACAGGAAAGCATAGGATTTGTTTTTGTTAGTTTTGTTGTTGTTTATGTTCATATCATGTGTCCTCTTATTACAGAAGATATATGTTTTAACATTAGTCACTTAATATTTGCATCATATATATAACATGACTCACGCCGCAGCCCCAAAACCCAGTCGAAGCAGCATATGACATGCCGAGATCCCTTGTCTGGTATTCTAACCCCAAACTTCATCCCTTAATCCTTGTCCAGTCCAACAGACAACAGGCATACTGAGAACACCATCATTTGCTTGATCATTAACCTCTCCATTAGAATTGTCATCAACAATACGGAGGTTAATAACACATTGCGACCAGCTACAACCATTTAGAGAAAAACCTGTCATGATACTTATTGAATGTAAGAACCATTCAGAAAAAATAGCCGAAATATAGAATATTTGAGCTCATCAATAACATGGAAACTTGAATTAATGTAAAGAATTTTATAGGTTGAAGAGGTTACACACACCTTGATTGGCTATTAGTATTTGTTGGACTAGTAGCATGCCTGAGTATTGCCTGAGAAATTACAAACTCTCCATGTCTCCAATCAGAAATTGCGACCTGTTTACAAAAATACAGTAGGTGCTAGTTATTTTTAATATCCAACCACATAATTCAAACAACTCAAGGGTAGTACTCAACCTACCTCATGTAGGCCTTAGTGTTGATCGATGCATGGTTAAATCAACTCCATTAGGGGATAAATCAAATACCCTCTCCTCCTTGCCTCCCTCCCATCTTATTTCAAAGATTGATATGAACAATGATCTGAGAAGAATGAAGATATCATATAAAATAAAGGGATTGTCAGATTCAAGTCCAGAAGGTTTGGCTGGTATTAGGTCTAATTTGCATTCTTTTGTTTGTTGATCCACATCCATTGGCATATATTCCTCGTTTTCTATGCCCAATTTGCCATTTGAAGTAAAAAATAGAAACAAATTGAAAATCTCCATTTTATGCATCTTTTTCTCATATTTCAAATTTTATGACTGAATTCATATCAACAAGAAAATAAATTATTCAATTTAATTCCAAAACATACTTCTGTTTCTCAATTCCTAAATTAATTACAAAGCGATCTCAAATTTCTATCAGATTAGGGCTTCATATCTGTTTAAACTAACATGATTCTATGTTTGCAATGGAAAATCAAGTGTCCTCCTCCTAAACAATGACTAAAAATGACATAATTATCAAATTTTTCTATTTGTTTAAGTATGTGTTTCATATAATAAATTGAGTAAAATTGGATAATAATTATGTAATAGCATAGTGATACTAAATTATACCTCGTAGAATCAGAAGTCTCCTTGAAAATCTGTTGAAGTGCACGCGGCACCATACCGGACTGCCTATTGCACCCAAAAATCGTACGAGTCTTTCCAGAGCCACCAGGCCCGAATGCAGCAAGCATCCCACTTTTGCCCTTCAAAAAAACCTCCACCAGTGGCCTCATCATCTCCTCATACACCTCCTCCTATCAACAATAACACAAATTAGAAAAAAATAGGTAGAGATAATAACAAGAAAAAAGAAACGCAACCGAAAATGAAAAGGGAGAACTGAAGTCACCTGAGAGGAATCATGGGAGAAGACTTGTGAAAAGCCGTCATATACCTCTGTCTTGGTTTAGGGTTTAGGGTAGCGTGACTAGGGGTGTAAGTTGGATTGGAAAATCCGATTCCGACCGATTTCGGTCCGAATATTTCCAAAAAAAATCCGACTCCGATAAATCCGATATCCGAAAATGCCGAATCCGATATTTCCGATAAATGCCGAAAATTCCGCAATTCCGATCTGAAAAATTCCGCAATTCCGATCCGAAAAATTCCGAAGTTCTCCGAACCCATTCCGATCCTATTTTTCCAACTTGATTCCAAAAAATTCCGAGTTTCTAATTAAAATTGTATTATTTTTAGTTTATAGGTCTTATATATGTTTCATTTCTTATTTGTTATATTTTAGTACCCACATACAAATATTCATACATACTAAACATAGGCTTGGCAAAAAAATATACTAAACATAGTAGTATATAACTTTAAGACTATAGGTAATATATAGTAATATACTAAACATAGTAATATATATTTGGCAAATATGCATAATGTGTGCTTGTTATATCCAAACGTACTACAAATATGGTAAATGTAGGGAGTATCATATCATACTATTATATTTTGTATTCTATGTATGTATGTATTTTTAAAATTTTAAACTATCTTCATTTAAAATTTTAATTATAAAATTATTTTATATATACATGAAATACAACACATAAGATAAGTATGTTAAGTGAATCTTAATAATTGTAGTATTCCAATTGCCTAGAGCAATAAAACTCTTTACACATGTTCATGCCCACAAGAATCTAAAACCAACGTGATGGTCACTTGACTATAACTTGAGCATCAATTGATTGAATGTGAATCCATCTTTAGCATTTGAATCAATAAATTTTCATTCACATGATTAGAGCATGATGATGTTTGAAGGAGAAGATTTGACTGTTTTGGATATAATTTGATTGGATTGTTTGATCATTTGACGGAGAAGGGCTTTGATCATAGACTGAAACCAAAAACGCATAAAATAAGGATAGTTGGTTTTGATATACCATCCATAGGTTTTGGATGCATAGGTGTTCTTTTTCTATGAAAGTTATTGGAGTTGTTGGAGTCCCATTTCTTAGAGTTGTTGGAATCCCACATCGATTGAAAACATAGACTTCAGATGTTTTCTTCTTTATAAATATCTTTATCCCAATTCAGTACTTGAATAGACTTCAAGTTCAGCCTACAATCTTAAGTGGGCTCGACAGGTCATTATTTAGTAGTATTTATGAAGTCTCTAGTTGGGTTTCTTAATTAATGCCTAGTTGGGCTTCTTGATAGAAAGCCTAATTGGGATCTTAATATTATTTTTTTTGTTAGTTACGTATAATATTGATATGAATTTGTTCTAAAGAATTTGAAACTTCGGAATCGGAAAGTTTCAAAAAAATTCGGAATTTTTCGGAATCGGAACAATATTATACGAATTTGTTTTGAAGAATTTGAAACTTCGGAATCGGAAAGTTCCGAAAAATTCCGGAATTTTTCGGAATCGGAATCGGAAGTGTTTAAGGAATTCCGAAAGATTTTGGACGGAAATTGGAATGGCTGTTTCCGATCCGATCCGGCCGAATTGCAGCCCTAAGCGTGACGGACCGGGAAGTTTTGACCCTTAGGCACATCTTTTGAAACCAAGGTTCAAACGCCGACTTCCTTCGGAATCTCGGGTTCCGATCTCCCCTGACGCCACTCTGGCCGAATCCTCATAAAAACGCCGAGGTTCTCGAATTTAGCGATGTGAGGTGTTTCTTCCGTTACTGGGTCCATCTGCGCGCCGTTTGGGATTGCGTTTTCAAGGCTTAGTCTACGGTGTTTACTTTGATGACACAGAAGAGAGAATCAGAGAAAGATGAACAACGTAGACTAAGCCTCGAAAATGCAATCCCAAACGGCGCGTAGATGGACCCAGTAACGGAAGAAACACCGCACATCGCTAAATTCAAGAACCTCGGAGTTTTTATGAGGATTCGGCCAGAGTGGCGTCAGGGGAGATCGGAACCTGAGATTCCGAAGGAAGTCGGCGTTTGAACCTTGGTTTCAAAAGATGTGCCTAAGGGTCAAAACTTCCCGGTCCGTCACGCTACCCTAAACCCTAAATAAACCAAGACAGAGGTATATGACGGCTTTTCACAAGTCTTCTCCCATGATTCCTCTCAGGTGACTTCAGTTCTCCCTTTTCATTTTCGGTTGCGTTTCTTTTTTCTTGTTATTATCTCTACCTATTTTTTTCTAATTTGTGTTATTGTTGATAGGAGGAGGTGTATGAGAAGATGATGAGGCCACTGGTGGAGGTTTTTTTGAAGGGCAAAAGTGGGATGCTTGCTGCATTCGGGCCTGGTGGCTCTGGAAAGACTCGTACGATTTTTGGGTGCAATAGGCAGTCCGGTATGGTGCCGCTTGCACTTCAACAGATTTTCAAGGAGACTTCTGATTCTACGAGGTATAATTTAGTATCACTATGCTATTACATAATTATTATCCAATTTTACTCAATTTATTATATGAAACACATACTTAAAAAAATAGAAAAAATTGATAATTATGTCATTTTTAGTCATTGTTTAGGAGGAGGACACTTGATTTTCCATTGCAAACATAGAATCATGTTAGTTTAAACAGATATGAAGCCCTAATCTGATAGAAATTTGAGATCGCTTTGTAATTAATTTAGGAATTGAGAAACAGAAGTATGTTTTGGAATTAAATTGAATAATTTATTTTCTTGTTGATATGAATCCAGTCATAAAATTTGAAATATGAGAAAAAGATGCATAAAATGGAGATTTTCAATTTGTTTCTATTTTTTACTTCGAAGGGCAAATTGGGCATAGAAAACGAGGAATATATGCCAATGGATGTGGATCAACAAACAAAAGAATGCAAATTAGACCTAATACCAGCCAAACCTTCTGGACTTGAATCTGACAATCCCTTTATTTTATATGATATCTTCATTCTTCTCAGATCATTGTTCATATCAATCTTTGAAATAAGATGTGAGGGAGGCAAGGAGGAGAGGGTATTTGATTTATCCCCTAATGGAGTTGATTTAACCATGCATCGATCAACACTAAGGCCTACATGAGGTAGGTTGAGTACTACCCTTGAGTTGTTTGAATTATGTGGTTGGATATTAAAAATAACTAGCACCTACTGTATTTTTGTAAACAGGTCGCAATTTCTGATTGGAGACATGGAGAGTTTGTAATTTCTCAGGCAATACTCAGGCGTACTACTAGTCCAACAAATACTAATAGCCAATCAAGGTGTGTGTAACCTCTTCAACCTATAAAATTCTTTACATTAATTCAAGTTTCCAAGTTATTGATGAGCTCAAATATTCTATATTTCGGCTATTTTTTCTGAATGGTTCTTACATTCAATAAGTATCATGACAGGTTTTTCTCTAAATGGTTGTAGCTGGTCGCAATGTGTTATTAACCTCTGTATTGTTGATGACAATTCTAATGGAGAGGTTAATGATCAAGCAAATGATGGTGTTCTTAGTATTGTTGATCTTGCTGGAGCTGAGAGAAAAAAGAACTGGGTATCAGGTTTCACTCATGTGACTGAATTATTCTCACTGAACTAGCTGTGGTTAATGTTGAAATTTGTTCAATTTTGGCTGTTCACTGCATCCCACAAGGCATGATACATATACTTTATAATTGTTATCACCATTTTTTCAGATTTATACTGTTACTATTTTAGGATGCTTTACTTAATGAAGGGTTGTATTGAACCAAAAGAACCCATTAGAATAAATGATACCACATTTTTTCTGTTTCCTTTTCTCCTCATTCTATTTATCTTTAGATGGCAACATAAGCAGTTTTTGAAATTGATAGTGAAAAGCTTGAATTGGTTTTGACATTTTGTATACAGATTATATTTTTTGCACAAGTCAATGCATAGTCTTGATTTTGAATAATTATTTTGTTTATGGCTTATGTTTTTTCTTTTAATTTGCAGGGAGTAAGATTGCTTGAAAGTAAGTTCATCAACAGAACATCAATGGTCTTTTGCTTGTGCTTGAGAGTATGTAGCCTTAAGTTGGTTTTCTCGACCTCACTCTTCATTTGCCCTTCATCATAATTAGTTTACCATTTTACTTGCTTTTTCTTGGCAACTTATAAGGCCTTTATTGTTTTCCTTGCTCTCTATACATGTGTGTGTCTATGGTCTTATCCATTTCTTTTTTTGTTTTAGTCTTTATTGGAGCATCAGAAGAATACAATGAAGCCATTGGAGAAGCGCTTCCAGGACTCTTTGGTATTGTTTTCATTTACTGATTTACTCGTTACTAGTCCTTTGTTTGGCTCTAGTCTTTTGATAACTTCAATGCAGTAGCTTAGGATTTAGTAATGTGTTTTTTGTCTTGGGACAGTTGACCAAGTACCTGAGAGCTTACATGGAAGGCAAGAAAAGGATGGCGTTGGTATGTTGTCTTATCACCACCTTGTAGTTCTGCTGTCTTTAAAATCATCTCACTGCTTTATTTGTTAATTGTGCAGATCTTAATAGTGAAAGCAGGCGGAGAAGATTATCATAATACGTCTTGCCTGCTAAAACAAGCCTCACCGTATATGGAGATCAAGTAAAATCCTCCATCCCCAACCCAAAAGAAACTCATTATATATAATTTTTGTTTTTTTTGTACAAGCTGTTACAGTTTCTGTACCATGCATTTAGGTTTAATAATAAACCATCAAAGAGAAGGCTTTCTCCAAGCTTTGTTTTGAAGGGGTATAAAGAAAAACTCGAGGTAATCCAATGATGCATGAGCATCTATTAGACTTTCCTAATCTAAGTGGGCTCATCAGCCAATAATTTTAGTTATATTACATTAATAAATTATTTTGTTAATTGCTTTTCTATTCTTATTAGAATTTGGTTTAATTTCCTGTTTTAGTTTTTAATTTCCCTTTTTAATTAGGTTTTCTTAATAAACCAGGAATATGAATGTTTAGCTGATGTAATCTAGTATAAATATAATTCCAGACTTCAGTATATGGAAGTTTCTTTTGGGATTTTTGTCTTAGAACTCAATTATTTTCGTTCCAACTTCTATAATATTGCTTTATCCATCAATTTTCTGTATTTTGGGAATGCTTGGGTCGCTGATAGCAGCTTATAGCCGTTGTTCTACATCAAATTGGTACCAGAGCATCGGTTAATACTTCCTCCACACCATGGTTGGACGTGCTAGAGGTCGTGGATGAGGAAATCAAGCCCAACAAAAAGAGATGGGCCCAACAAAAAGAGATGGTTGAGATGTGGCAAATGATCGAAGATTTGTTGAGAGCGGTGCAAGCCCTCCAACGACAGGAACACGTGGATGCTTGATGCCTATATGGACATTTCGGAACGCAACTGCGAACCCTTAAGACACACTGGAAGGTGGTCTTAAGGATGACTTGAAGAAGATGCAAACCCCTTTCATGAAGCTGGAAACCATGTTTCGAAGGATCTCAAGTCAATGATTGAGATTGGCTGATGATTAGGTTTGTGAGAAATTACAGAATATTCAGTAGTTTCTAATTGGGATCTCTTTTGCATGCAACTATTTCTATCGGGAAAGCCACGCTTATTCAAAGGGCTGATTATTTAATTTAGAATCCCTTTGAATAAGTAAGCGTTGGTAGGAGAGGCGGGATGATGAGTAGGGGTGGGCATTCAAACCGGCAAACTGGAAAACCGAGTTGACGAAAAAGTCAACAACCGGTCAACAAACCAAACCGGACTGGTTCTGGCTGGTTCCGGTTCCAATTCCATGCCTTCAAAAACCGGACTGGCTTGAATATAATTAATTTATGCAGTGGGCCTTATTTTACCTAAACCTTCCATTACCAGCTTCAAGCCCAAACAATCGGGCCTAAACCTACAATTATACCTCAATCCCAAATCCAAGCCCACTCCAAAAGAAAAAGTACTTTTCTTATACCAACACTGAAAAGCTTCTCTCTTTTCACCCTAGGCAGGTGCTTTCTCTCTCTCTCTCTCTCCTGAAGAAAATCCTAGCCGCCACTTCTCTCTTTCTCTCTTTTTTCTTCTTCTTTTCTTCCTCTCCTCTCCTCTCTCTGTCTGATTTCTCTTTCTGTTTCTTACTCTCTTCGATTGGATCTGTTTTGGTCTTTTAGTGTTCTTTAGATTCTCATTTTTATTACAAATCGTGGAATGTCATTTTTTGTTTCTGGTTTCAAAAGATGGTTTGTTGGATAGATTATTTATTTTTGGTATCATGTGGCTGAGAAGTTTCAGATCTGGTTTTACTTGTATGGATTCGTCGATTCTCTCCATTGAACATTCAATTGTTTAAACCGGCCCGGGCACTGTAAATGTGTCTTATCTTTTCTTCTTCTTCTTCTTGTAACTCTATAGTGTAATGTAATATGATGCTTCGGTCCTTTGCTTATTATGGTTATTCTCTTGTAACTTGTAATATGTATTTAACATTGGGCTATATATCGTTTGTGGTCCTTGAATTGGAAACGCATGCATACACGCATTGCTTTGTTAATATCATTTTGTTTTTTGTTTTTTTTGGTCGACGTTAAGAGTTAGTCATTTCTTGTAGGTGGCAGAAGAAATCCAGCGCCTTAGAGAAAGCAACCTTGAGCTTGAAAAGGAGCTGAAGTATCTCAAGTCACTGATTGAGGTACAGAGGTTGGTGGATGACCTGGTTGGTGATAAATTACAGAATTTGCTATATTTTCTGGTTGAATTTGGATATCGGGTGTGTGTTTATGTTGCTGTTATTGATAGTACTTATTGATCATGATCATGATGGTGCGTGGAGATATATACTTGATATAATATGTGTGCAATGATAAAACCACTAGCTAAGTAGATGTGTATTTAAGATGATCAAAGAATCTTGACTTAATATCTTGTGATTATAACTTGAATTCGTCAAAGAACATGAATTTATAATTAGTTTAATGTGCCAAAGAAAAGGAATTTATAATTAAGCACATATTTTTCTAAAGCTACACATCAAAATTACATTGCTTTCGCCCTAACTTCCGATGTGACAAAGAAGGAAACATAAAAGAAACATATATAAAAAGAATGTATCAAATAGGTTGCTTCAAACACCAGGAGTAGAATATGTGTATTTAAGATGAACAAAGAATCTTCGACTTAATGTCTTGTGATTATAACCTAGCTTAAGTGAATGTTTTGAGGTATTTATGTTCATGTCTTTTGTTGTATTAGAAAATATATTATTGCTTTTCATTGAAACTGATCGATTTTAGTTGTCATTGTAAATTTGTCTGGTATTTTTTTTTTCCTTCTTTTGTTGTTGTTGTAATTTTGTAGTGTGATGTAATATGATGCTTCGGTCCTTTGGTTAATCTCTTGTAACTTGTAATATGTTTTTAACATTGGGCCCAGTTATATATTGCTTTCGGTCCTTTGAATTTGAAACGAATCCATACGCACATTGCTTTGGTAATATCATTTTGTTTTTTACACCCATTTTACAATTGGTCGTTTCTCTTGGAAGTAGAGTTTTTTTGTTTTTTTGTTCTTTTGTCAACTTGGAAGTAGGAGTTAGTCATTTCTTGTAGGTGGCGGAAGAAATCCAGTGCCTCAGAGAAAGCAACCTTGAGCTTGAAAAGGAGGCGAAGGATCTCAAGTCACTGATTGAGGTACATAGGTCTGGTGATGTTCAGGTTTGTCATAAATTACAGAATTTGCAATAGTTTCTGGTTGAATTTGGATATCGGGTGTGCGTTTATGTTGCTGTCATTTATAGTACTTACTGATCATGATCATGATGGTGCGTGGAGATATATACTTGCTATAATATGTATGCAATTATAAAACCACTAACTAGGACACGTGTATTTAAGATGATTAAAGAATCTTTGACTTAATATCTTGCGATTATAACCTAGCTTAAGTGAATGTTTTGAGGTATTTATGTTCATGTCTTTTATTGTTCTATTATGATTGCCTAAATTTTGTTTGTATTTGCAGTGGGATGACTCAGTAGTTACATCAGAAGAAAGAAAATTGAAAGATGAAGACCTGCCTAGCCCAAAAAAGAATGCTATTTCCCCATCGAAGGAGGACAAGCATAGACTTGTTAGGAGAAGAAAAGTAAACAAGTGGAGCTCTTTGGAAAAGGACACCTTGATGGCTGGTGTAAAGCAATATGGAGTGGGACATTGGAAGTTAATCTTGATTAGCAACCAGGGCATCTTTGGAGAGAGAACGTAGGACTTTTCTTCTCCTAGCAAGTCTATGCTTGTCCTCCTTAGATGGGGAAATAGCATTCTTTTTTGGGCTAGGCAGGTCTTCATCTTTCAATTTTCTTTCTTTTGATGTAACTACTGAGTCATCCCACTGCAAATACAAACAAAATTTAGGCAATCATAATAGAACAATAAAAGACATGAACATAAATACCTCAAAACATTCACTTAAGCTAGGTTATAATCACAAGATATTAAGTCAAAGATTCTTTAATCATCTTAAATACACGTGTCCTAGTTAGTGGTTTTATAATTGCATACATATTATAGCAAGTATATATCTCCAAGCACCATCATGATCATGATCAGTAAGTACTATAAATGACAGCAACATAAACGCACACCCGATATCCAAATTCAACCAGAAACTATTGCAAATTCTGTAATTTATGACAAACCTGAACATCACCAGACCTATGTACCTCAATCAGTGACTTGAGATCCTTCACCTCCTTTACAAGCTCAAGGTTGCTTTCTCTGAGGCACTGGATTTCTTTTGCCACCTACAAGAAATGACTAACTCTTACTTCCAAGTTGACAAAAGAACAAAAAAACTCTACTTCCAAGAGAAACGACCAATTGTAAAGTGGGTGTAAAAAACAAAATGATATTACCAAAGCAATGTGCGTATGGATGCGTTTCAAATTCAAAGGACTGAAAGCAATATATAGCCGGGCCCAATGTTAAAAACATATTACAAGTTACAAGAGATTTAACCAAAGGACTGAAGCATCATATTACATTACACTACAAAATTACAACAACAAAAAAAAACCAGACAAATTTACAATGACAACTAAAATCGATCAGTTTCAATGAAAAGCAATAATATATTTTCTAATACAACAATAAAAGACATGAACATAAATACCTCAAAACATTCACTTAAGCTAGGTTATAATCACAAGACATTAAGTCGAAGATTCTTTGTTCATCTTAAATACACATATTCTACTCATGGTGTTTGAAGCAACCTACTTGATACATTCTTTTTATATATGTTTCTTTTATGTTTCCTTCTTTTTCACATCGGAAGTTAGGGCGAAAGCAATGTAATTTTGATGTTTAGCTTTAGAAAAATATGTGCTTAATTATAAATTCCTTTTCCTTGGCACGTTAAACTAATTATAAATTCATGTTTTTAGACGAATTCAAGTTATAATCACAAGATATTAAGTCAAGATTCTTTGATCATCTTAAATACACATCTCCTAGCTAGTGGTTTTATCATTGCACACATATTATAGCAAGTATATATCTCCATGCACCATCATGATCAGTAAGTACTATCAATAACAGCAACATAAACACACACCCGATATCCAAATTCAACCAAAAACTATAGCAAATTCTGTAATTTATCACAAACCTGGTCATCCGCCAACCTCTGTACCTCAAACAGTGACTTGAGATACTTCAGCTCATTTTCAAGCTCAATGTTGCTTTCTCTAAGGCGCTGGATTTCTTCTGCCACCTACAAGAAATGACTAACTCTTAATTCCAAGTTGACAAAAGAAAAAAACTCTTACTTCCAAGAGAAATGACCAATTGTAAAATGGGTATAAAAAACAAAATGGTATTGCCAAAGCAATGTGCTTATGGATGCGTTTCAAATTCAAAGGATTGAAAGCAATATATGGTCGGGCCCAATGTTTAAAACATATTACAAGTTACAAGAGATTAACCAAAGGACCGAAGCATCATATTACATTACACTACAAAATTACAACAACAACAAAAGAAGAAAAAAAAAAGACCAAACAAATTTACAATGACAACTAAAATCGATCAGTTTCAGTGAAAAGCAGTAATATATTTTCTAATAGAATAATAAGACATAAACATTATTACAATTTGAATCCCCAATCTCTAATTTGAATTATCATATTTTTTTTTCCATCAAATTGAGCACTTCTAGCCTTTGCCTCACCCAACCCTAGCTTACAGTACAGACTGGTATTGTTGAAATAGTTCAGTTTTTTCATTTATGTGATAGTAGATCTTTTGTTTCCCTTTGAATCCCTGATCTCTAATTTGAATTCTCATATTTTTTCTCATTAAATTGAGCACTCATAGCCTTTGCCTCAGCCAACCCTAGCTCACGGTATAGACTGGTATTGTTGAATCGGTTAATTTTTTTCATTTCTATTTTAACATATCTTTTGTGTACTTTTCAATCCTCAATCTCTAATTTGAATTATGATATTTTTTCCCATCAAATTAACAACTCCAAGACTTTGTCTTAGCCAACCCTAGCACACGTTACAAATTGGTATTGTTGAAATGGTTTCAGTTTTTTTTCATATATGTTTTAGCCAATCTTTTGTGTCCCTTTGAATCCTCAAATATCCCATCAAATTGACTAGTCCAAGACTTTGACTCAGCCAACCCTAGTGCACAGTATAGACTGGTATTGTTGAAATCACTCAGTTTTTTTCATTTATGTTTTAGTAAATCTTTTGTATCCCTTTGAATCCTCAATCTTTAATATGAATTATGATATTTTTTCCCATCGAATTGAGCACTCCTAGCTTGTCTCAGCCAACCCTAGCTCACCGTATAGACTGGTATTGTTGAATCGGTTCATTTTTTTTCATTTTTATTTTAGCAGATTTTTTGCATCCCTTTGAATCCTCAATCTCTAATATGAATTATAATATTTTTTCCCATCGAATTGAGCACTCATAGCCTTTGCCTCAATCTCTAATATGAAAAAAACTGAATCGGTTCAACAATACCTGTTTGTACCGTGAGCTAGGGTTGGCTGAGGCAAAGGCTAGAAGTGGTCAATTTGTATTGACAAAATATGAGAATTCAAATTAGACATTGAGGATTCAAAGGGACAAAAGATTTGCTAGAATATAAATAGAAAAAACTAAACATGTTCAACAATATTAGTCTGTACTATGAGCTATGGTTGGCTGAGGCAAAGGCTAGAAGTGGTCAATTTGTATTGACAAAATATGAGAATTCAAATTAGAGATTGCAGATTCAAGGGGACACAAAAGATGTGATAAAACATAAATGAAACAAACTGAACCAGTTTAACAATATCAGTCTGTATTGTGAGCTAGGGTTGGCTGAGGCAAAGGCAAGGAGTGCTCAAATTGATGGGAAAGAAAATGTGAATTGAAAAATATGAGAATTCAAAAGAACTGCTAAGACATAATTGAAAGATATACTTTGTAGGTCGATCTACAACAGGTAAAAGAGGCACTGAACTCAGCAGTAGAAGCGATGGAGATAATAGATCTCCAAGTTCAACGATCTACGGCAAAGGTAAAATAACTAGGAGACTTTTTCCTTTGACAATCAACAAGTGGATATTTTACTTTTTATCGTTAGTGATGGCACAATTGACAAGAGGAAAAATTTCATTGTAGTGGGAGGAGAGGAAAATTTTGCAAGTCGTTTCGTCAGAAACGGTGGTCGAACGAAGCTGGAATCGATGTCGGAAAATGTGGTTGTGCAACGGAGAGAGAGAGAGAGAGAGAAGCTGACCTGGGTTTTTAAAAGGCTTATTTATGTACATGCCCTCTGTGCTTTCAAATTTATCTTAGATTACCACATGTTCTTTGAAATATCTCAAAATACAACCTACACTTTTAAAAACTGTCTCACATTACCCGTTCCGTCAGTATTAAGAGACGTTCAGTTACGTGGTGTGGGCCCCACTTCTTTTCAATCGCTTCACAATGGAGAGTAAGGGTATTCAGTTTCAGAAAATGGGGTATTTGGGTGAGAAGGGGAAATTGGGAAAAGAAGGCTGGGAATTTGAGGTGGGGTTTGGATTTGGGAGAATCTAGAGCAGAAAATTAGGGTTTATGAATCTCTGAGTGGAGTTCAGATTTGGGAAAGGGGGAATGGGGTTGGATGATTTGGGAGAAAAGGGGGAAGTGGGATTTCAGGTTTGGAGGTTCAGTTGGTTTTTCTGTGTGTGAAGACTGACTGAATTGAAGAAGAGATGGAAACAGGAGAAGCAAGGCATGCCCAATGGTGCCATTATTGGAAGTTAGCACGGATGCAGACTTCGTGGACCACTTTAAATCTAGGGTGGAGATTTCTAGCCTGCCCAAAGTCAAAAGTAAGAATGTTTAAGATTAAATTTTCAGTCATTGTTTTGGGCATCACAAATTGATAGAGCTCTTATTGATCAAATTTTCAGTCATTGTTCTGGGTTGATACAGGGAAGTGGTGAAAAATGATGTAGGTTTTTTCAATGGTTTGATGCAGAAATGTGTGAGCGTTCAAAGTCTTTGATACCTGATTAGCTGAGGAAGATTGATAGGGTGGAAAAGGAAAATGTAAAGATTCGAGCAAAGTCAAGAATATTGTGGGCTGCTATGTTGCTTTCCTGGTTGGTGGTGTTTGCCATGAAGATGAATTAGGAGGAATTAAGAGTAATAAGTTTTGTAATTTGGTGGGTGTAATATGATTGAGAAGCCTGGGCTACTTGAGACCAATAGTAGTAGTTCAGTAAGCAATGTAATTTGAGACCAGTAGACCAATAGCAGTAGTTCAGTGGGTGTAATGTAATGTAATTTGGTGGGAAAACAATGTAATTTGTTTTGAGTTTTATCAGTAAGCAATAGTTCATTGTAATTTGTTTTGAGTTTTGAGTTTTCTTTGTATTGTGATATGAATGGAAACCAGGAACAAGTTACAACCATATCTTGTTCATTGGATATTAAATGGTGACGTACTGATAAGCATCACACCAAAAACAGGTTACAACCATATGTTGTTCATTGGATACCAAAAATAGGTTACAAAAACAAGTTACTCATAAGCATATCTTATTCATGCCATATCAAATGGTTACATCTCAATACTTGATCAATATAAGCACCACACCAAAAACAGGTTACAAAAACAAGTTACTCATAAGCATATCTTATTCATGCCATATCAAATAGTTACATCTCAATACTTGATCAATATAAGCACCACACCAAAAACAGGTTCCAACCATCACATTACATATCAAATGGTCAATTACATTTAAGTACCTGACTCAAAAACCTTAACAGACATGAAAGCCTAATAAAATCAACCATTACAGACATCAAAGAGTTACCAAACCAACAACTCAATTGCAACCATGAAGACATTAAAGTCTTACAAAACTAACCAATTGCAGAATCTATAATTCCACAACATTCAAACTATACTTCCACGAAACCATAATTCAAAAAGATTTTATCTTAATTCAAAAATAGGTTGTTGCAAAAGTTCAACATCATCACATCTAAGGATGAAAAAAAGGATCTTTGACAAAATGACTTCTCTGTTGATCTTTCATCCTCCTCCTACGTTGTTGTACTCGAGATAGTTTGGCAGAGTGAGATGAATCACATGTTTGAGAAGCCTGAGCTGCTTGAGATGGTTGGGATTGAGAAGCCTGGGATTGAGAAGGCCCTTGGGAACCACTCGCTTGTTTCCTTTGCCTTAGTTGCATACTTTGTTGTCCGCTACTTTGCTCTGTACCATCTCTCCTTTTTACCTAAAATAAATAATAATTAGGTATGCATGATATGAAAATCTGAATGGTGAATACATAGTTCATGTAACAACCTGGTCCTAAATTAATAGTTAAATATTAAATTAATCAAGAAAAAGACAATTTTAGCCCAAGAATATTTAAATGATTTAAGAGTTGACTTTTTATTCGGGGAAGATTAAATAATTAAAATAAGAGGAAATAAGTTTAAATGAGAAAATAAATTGTAATAAATAATAATAGGAATATGTTTTGAATTAATTAAGGTTTTTGAAAATTAAAATATTAATTAATATTAAAGGGGCAAAAAGGTCATTTTAAGTTCGGGAAGAAATTTGGAAATTCCGATTGTGCCATCGCGTAGAGAAAGATGAAACGAGTCCGTAGACACGTAGTGGGCTCAAATTCGAGCCGTATTGAAGAAAATACGATCAAGTTACGTTGAGGGGCAAAATGGTAATTTCGAAATCAGGATTTAAAAAAAAAAAACCTTCTCTTCCTCTCTCTCTCTCTCTCTCTCTCTCTCTCTCTCTCTCTCTCTCTCTCTCGTGCGATAACCCCCCTCTGGTTTTTCCTTCCTGTAGCCTCACCACTGCTAGCCACCACATCCGACCACCAACGGCCGTCGGACCGGTCTAGAAAGGACCAGTGTCACTCCGCCACCAAGCTTGATGCCACCCCCACCACTCCGCCGCCGCTGCGTCGTCGGAAAACACAAAAATCGGCCGGAAAATTATGTGTTTTTGGTCAGTCGTTTCTTCCTCCTTCGGCCGCCAAATTGGACGAATAAGGTATGGATTTCCACCTATTTTTCGTGCTCTAGCTGATGGTTAGGTAAGATTTGAGAAATTTCTAGCTTAGGTGGGTTAAATTTCAACCCAGAGTTTGGCCGGTTTTGGATCCACGATTCCAGCCACTTCCGGTCGTTTTTTGGGGTAGGTCCAAGAACAAAAGTGACTCCAAATGAGGTTTTACACTCAGGGTAGGAAGCTTGGCCGGCGGTTTAGAGTTTTTCCGGTCGCCAGAAAGGGTGGACCTCAACGCTACCTTCCCCTTGCAAAAGAAAAAAAAACGTGCAGCTCACCTCCCCTACCTTCCCACCTTCTTTTTCACGAATTACAAAACCCAACCCTAGGGCTAGGTAAATTGAACCAATCGGTTTGGTTCGGTCCGTTTTTATTATTTGTTTAGTTGAAAATTTGGTGGAAAAATCGGACCAAACTGGTTAACCCAGTTCGACGCACGGTTTGCAATTATCAAAACCATCAATTCTCTTGATCCAAAGGTAGGAGGTTTCAAACCCCCTGCCATCCAACTTCGAATCAATCACTTGCACCATTGAACTAACCAAGTCCTTCGAATCAAATTGACCACTCCTAGCATTTGCCTCAGCCAACCCTAACTAACGCTATATACTGTATTTTTGAACCGGTTCAGTTCGTTTCATTTATTTTTTAGCAGATCTTTTCTCTCCCCTTGAATCCTCAATCTTTAATTCGAATTCTCAAACTTATTCTCATCAAATTGACTATTCACTATATAACTTACCAGTAAGATATTGTGTTTTCAGGTATTTTTGAATCGGTTCAACTCGTTTTATTTGTGTTTTAGTAGATCTTTTCTGTCCCCTTGAATCCTCAATCTCTAAATTGAATTCTCATATTTTTTTCCAATTAAATTGACCACTCCTAGCCTTTGCCTCAGCCAACCCTGTCTCACGATAGAGACTAGTATTACTGAATCGGTTCAGTTCGTTTCATTTACGTTTTAGCAGATGTTTTATGTACCATTGAATACTCAATCTCTAATTTGAATTCTCATATTTTTTCCCATCAAATTGACTACTCCTAGCCTTCGAATCATCCAACCCTAGCTCACGGTAAAGACTGGTATTGCTGAACCAGTTCAGTTCGTTTCATTTATGATTTAGCATATCTTTTCTGTCCCCCTAAATCCTCAATCTCTAATTTGAATTCTCATATTTTTTCCCATGAAATTGACCACTTCTAGCCTTTGCCTCAGCCAACCCTATCCAATGGTATAGTCTGGTATAATAGAACCGGTTCAGTTCGTTTTATTTATGTTCTAGCAGATCTTTTCTGTCCCCTTGAATCCTCAATCTCTAATTTGAATTCTCATATTTTTTCCCATCAAATTTACCATTTCTAGCCGTCGAATCAGCCAACCCTAGCTCACAATACAGACCGGTACAGTTGAACCAATTCAGTTCATCTCATTTATGTTTTCGCATATCTTTTCTATCTCTTTGAATCCTCAATCTTCAATTTGAATTCTCACATTTTTCCCCATCAAATTGACCACTCCAAGCCTGCCTCAGCTAACCCTAGCTCATGATACACACTGGTATTGCTAAACCGGTTCAGTTCGTTTCATTTACGTCTTAGCAAAGTATTTCTGTCCCCTTGAATCCCCAATCTCTAATTTGAATTCTAAAATTTTTTCCCACAAAATTGACCACTCCTAGGCTTTGCTTCAGCCAAACCTAGCTCACGATACAAATTGGTATAGCTGAACTAGTTTAGTTCGTTTCATTTATGTTTTAGAAGATCTTTTCTATCCCATTGAATCCTCAATCTTTAATTTGAATTCTCATATTTTTTCCCATCAAATTGACAACTCCAAGCCTTTGTCTAAGCCAACCCTAGCTCACGATATAGACTAGTATTGCTGAACCGGTTCAGTTTCTTTCATTCATGTTTTAGCAGATCTTTTCTATCCCATTGAATCCCTAATCTCTAATTTGAATTCTCATATTTTTTCCCATCAAATTGACCACTTCTAGCCTTTGGCTCAGCCAACCCTAGCTCAAGGTACATATTGGTATTGCTGAACCGGTTCAATTCGATTCATTTATGTTTTGGTCGATCTTTTCTGTCCCCTCGATTCCTCAATCTCTAATTTGAATTCTCATATTTTTTCCCATCAAATGGACCACTTCAAGCCCTTGCCTCAGCCAACCATAGCTCACGGTATAGACAGATATTGCTGAACCGGTTCAGTTCGATTCATTTATGTTTTAGCAGATATTTTCCATCTCCTAGAATCCTCAATCTCTAATTTGAATTCTCAAATTTTTTTCCCATGAAATTGACCACTTCAAGCCCTTGCCTTAGCCAACCCTAGCTCACGGTACAGACAGGTATTACAGAACCGGTTCAGTTCGATTCATTTATGTTTTAGAAGATCTTTTCCATCCCCTTGAATCCTCAATCCCTCATTTGAATTGTCATATTTTTTCCCATCAAATTGGCCACTCATAGCGTTTGAATTAGCTAACTCTAGCTCACAATACAGACATGTATAGCTGAACCAGTTCAGTTCGTTTCATTTATGTTTTAGCAGATCTTTTCTATCCTGTTGAATCCTTAATATTTAATTTGAATTCTTACAATTTTTTCCCATCAAATTGACCAGTCCAAGCTGTTGCCTCAGCCAACCCTAGCTCACGATACAGAGAGGTATTGCTTAACCGTTTCAGTTCGTTCCATTTATGTTTTAGCAGATCTTTTCTATTCCCTTGAATCCCCAATCTTATATTTGAATTCTTATATTTTTTCCCATCAAATTGACCACTTCTAGCCTTTGCCTTAGCCAACTCTAGCTCACGGTACATTCCGGTATTGTTGAACCTGTTTAGTTCGATTCATTTATATTTTAGCAGATCTTGTCCATCCCCCCGAATCTACAATCTCTAATTTGAATTCTTATATTTTTGCCCATTAAATTGACCACTACTAGCCTTTGAATCAGCTAACCCATGCTCACAATACAGACTGGTATAGCTAAATCAGTTCAGTTCGTTTCATTTATGTTTTAGCAGATCTTTTTTTATCTCGTTGAATCCTCAATCTTTAATTTGAATTATCATATTTTTTCCCATCAAATTGACCACTCCAAGCCTTTGCCTCAGCCAACCCTAGCTCATGATACAGACTGGTATAGTTGAACCAGTTCAGTTCGTTTCATTTATGTTTTAGGAGATCTTTTCTATCACATTGAATCCTCAATCTTTAATTTGAATTCCCATATTTTTTCCCATCAAATTGACCTCCCCAAGCATTTGCCTCAGCCAACCCTAGCTCACGATACAGACTGGTATAGCTCGCGGTATATACTGGGATTGCTGAACCGGTTCAGCTCTATTCATTTATGTTTTAGTCAATCTTTTCGGTCCCCCCGAATACTCAATCTCTAATATGAATTCTCATATTTTTTCCCACCAAATTGACAACTTCAAGCCTTTACCTCAGCCAACCCTAGGTCATGGTATAGACTGGTATTGCTGAACTGGTTTAGTTCGATTCATTTATGTTTCAGCAGATCTTTTCCACCCTCTTGAATCCTCAATCTCTAATTTGAATTCTCATGTTTTTTCCCATCAAATTGACCACTCCTAGCACTTGTATCCGCCAACCCTAGCTTACTGTACGGACAGGGTTAGATGAACCCGTTCAGTTTTGTTTTTGTACATCTTTCTTGGCCACTTGAATCCTTGTCCAATAATTTGAATTCTCATGTTTTTTCCCATCAAATTGATCACTCCTGGCACTTGTACCAGTCAACCCTAGCTCACGGTACGGACTAGGTTAGCTGAATCAGTTTAGTTTTTTTTTTTTGTAGATCTTTTCTGCCATTTTGAATCCTCAATCTCTAATATGAATTCTCATGTTTTTTTCCCATGAAATTGACCACTCCTAGCACTCGTATCAGCCAACCCTAGCTCCCTGTACGGACTGGTATAGCTGAACCGGTTCATTTTTGTTTTTGCAGATCTTTTCTCCCCGTTTTAATCCTCAATCTCTAATTTGAATTCTCATGTTTTTTCCCATCAAATTGACCACTCCTAGCACATGTATCAGCCAACCCTAGCTCACTGTACGGACTGGGTTAGTTGAATCGCTTCAGCTTTGTTTTTGCAGATCTTTCCTGCCCACAAGAATCCTTATTCAATAATTTGAATTCTCAAATTTTTTCCGATCAAATTGACCACTCCTAGCACTTGTATCAGCCAACCCTAGCTCACGGTACGGACTGGGTTAGCTGAACCGGTTCAGTATTGTTTTTGCAGATATTTTCTGCCCTTTTGAATACTCAATCTCTAATTTGAATTCTTATATTTCTTCCATTCAAATTGACCACTCCTAAAATTTGAATCAGTCAACCCTAGCTCACTTTACGAATTGGCTTAGCTGAACCGGTTCAATTTTGTTTTTTCAGATCTTTTCTTTCCACTTGAATCCTCAACCTCTAATTTGAATCCTCAAATTTTTTCCAATGAAATTGACCACACCTAGCACTTGTAACAGCCGACCCTAGCACACTGTACGGACTGGTAACGCTGAACCGGTTCAGTTTTGTTTTTACAGATCTTTCCTGCCCACTAGAATCCTTATTCAACAATTTGAATTCTCATGTTTTTCCCATCAAATTGACCACTCATGGCACATGTATCAGCCAACCCTAGCTCACTGTCCGGGCTGGGTTAGCTGAACCGGTTCAGTTTTGTATTGGCAGATCTTTTCTACCCTTTTAAATACTCAATCTCTAATTTGAATTCTCAAGTTTTTTCACATGAAATTGACCACTCCTAGCACATGTATCAGCCAACCCTAGCCCACTGTACGGACTGGAATAGCTGAACCGGTTCAGTTTTGTTTTTGCAGAACTTTCCTGCCGACTTAAATCCTTATTCAATAATTTGAATTCTTATGTTTTTTCCCATCAAATTGACAACTCCTAGCACTTGTACCAGGTAACCTTAGGTCACCGTATGGACTTTCTTAGCTGATCCGGTTTAGTTTTTTTTTTTTTGTCGATCTTTTCTGCCCTTTTGAATCCTCAATCTCTAATCTGAATTCTCATGTTTTTTCCCTTCAAATTGACCACTCCTAGCACTTGTATCAGCCAACCCTAACTCGCGGTACAGACTGGTATAGCTGAACCGGTTCAGTTTTGGTTTTGCAGATCTTTTCTGTCCTTTTCAATCCTCAATCTCTAATTTGAATTCTAATGTTTTTTCCCATCAAATTGACCACTTCTAGCACCTGTATCAGCCAACCCTAGCTCACTGTACGAACTGGGTTAGCTGAACAGGTTCAGCCTTGTTTTTGCAGATCTTTTCTACCGTATTGAATCCTGAATCTCTAATTTGAATC